>NC_061122.1:105232053-105532053 GCF_002878395.1 Capsicum annuum | reverse complement strand
CAAATCTATAGAACCTTATCTTGGTTTACTTAGCTTTCTTATATTTATTTTGGATTTTTTTCACTGTCATACTATTTATTATGTTCTAATTAGCTAGGTTAAGGGGGTAGCCTCTGGTCCTCAGCGGACTTGAGCTACCTTTTATGACTAGGACCTGGTTTAGGTTGTGACAAGCTTGGTATTAGGGCACAGTTTAGGGTCTTTGGGTGTCTATAAAGCTATATCGAGTAAAGTCAATTTTATGAGTGTGTAGCATGCCACACCAGTAAGGGGGAGGCTACGAAGCATTTCAAAAATACTTTTCATTTTTTCATACTCTAGACTATGCACTAGTGTTATCCAGATAAAGGTTATTCAACTTTCTTCCTTTCTCTAATCTTGTTGGGGATGTTTTATTATCTAGGCGATACAAGTTCAAAGGTGTAGGTTCCTAACAATGTGGTCTTTTATGATTGAGTCATTAAAAAGGATATAAAATAGCACAAGGACTTGAAAGGAGTCCATGAGATAATTAAGGTATGTTGATCAAAGAGTATACATCTATCTTCATGAATCATGCGTTCCAACCCATGGTAAGATGTGTACTTAGTCTCTTTCAAGGACTTTATTGCAGACGTCTCGCTTAAGGGGAAAGATATGTATCTGAATATTGGGATAGTAATTCTATCCTAGAGGTACCATAAATTTAGGTGTTCTGACCTATGAGTAGTAAGATGATCCCAAAGTTATTGATACAAAGTCATAAGTTTAAACGTCAAAGTATATGTAACTTTTCAGTGAAAAAGGGGGTAGTTGTGTTTGCATAACCTTGAGTAAGTAAAGGGGATGGTATCCTGTAATGGTAATTGGTTATGGTTGTAGAAAAATTTGTAGATTTTATGGTAGTTATTAGAGGAAGTAAGTAGTTATGATGATTTAGGATCTATTTGAAATAGGGAAGGGTCTTATGATGGATAGTTATTGTAATAGCAAAATTAGTCATATATTGTGAATGGGAGGATAAATTGGCTAATAATTTATAAATTTAGCATTTACTTGGGGAAAACCTTAGCAAGAGGGATTAGTGACATCTATAGCATTTTGAAGGTAGATGGGATGTACGCATGGGAAAGTGGATGTAATTTGAGGGAGGTGAATGTTCTATAGACCATAATGGATTACGATATAAGATTAAGATCGATTCTCTTATTATGTGGTTTTACTATAATAATGGTCCCTTGATTTTTATGTAGTGATTGTAAGCTAGTTTAGTAGGTGAGAATGTATGTAGTAAATTTTTAAGGTGTAGTAGTAATGTTATGTAGAATATGTGGTTGTAGGCCGTAGTTAAGTCAAGTAAGAAATTTAGGTTTATTTCTCAATTTGATGGACTAGTATAGTATGTATGATGTTTCATCGGTGGTACATGTGTAATGACCCTTTAAGACATTTCACATATTTTCCCTTATTTTCACTGTTTGAGCTTCTCCATGGATGCCCCAAGTCATTTATGACTTTCTGGGACTGACCATTGGTTACCGAGCAGTTCGATGGGTCTTTAGAACTAACTCCCTATTCTGAAGTCTTCACTGGTTCCAAATGGCCATCGAGAAAAAGCTTCAGTGAGACGATCTTGGATGCAAATTCTGACTGCGCCAGCAGATCCAAAATATTGATTTTAGGCTAGTCAAACCTTTGGTTTGGGACCCAATATACCCGAGCTCATTTTGACCTATTAATCGAAAAGTTGAAACTTTAGAAATATAAGTGTGGGACCCATATTTAGTTGAAACAACCTCAGATTGAAAATCCAACTTTGCCAATACATTTAGAATGTCAAACTTAGTGTGGTTACATAGTTCATTTGCAAAAATTGGATTTTAAGTGAATCCCGAGGCATCATTGGAAACTTAGAAAACTTCAATGTTGCTGGTGCTAGTGCCATGACGATCGCACAAGGTGGATGGCAATCACAGGGAGCAAAGGGTAATTGCATAAACATGACAACGACCATCCTAATGGCGATTGCGACACCTCTCTACTTGGTAGGGGTATTTAAAGATCCCCAAGAGGCTATGTTAGTCATTTTCTCTTCACCCTTGAGAGCAAAAAGCCATAAATAGGTGAGATAACTCCAAATTAAGTTTTTCGGATGACTTGGGAGCTTGATTATCATCTATTCATGTGGATATCTTTGAATCCAAGGTAAGAATCCTTCGAATTAATGCTTGAATTTCTTCATTTTGACCCAAAAGCCTAAATCCACTTAGGGATTTATTTTAGCCCAAAGTTTTCTTGGTTTGCACCCATTTATTAAGGGTTATGGTTCCTTGTTCATGTATGAACGTCGGGTTGACCTCAGAAATGCATTTTCCATAAGTGGGACCCACTTGTGATTTTTAGTGTCATTTTTGGACCTGAAGCATAATGGTGCAATGTGGGTATTGTTAGATTTGTATTGATGAGTATATTGCTATTTTGATAGTGTAATGACACTTTGGAAATTGTGAAGTGAAGATGGGTGCCTCATGAATGGTGTAAGGTTTTGTGGTTCGGCTTTAAGGTAGGATTTGGCCTACTCTTCTTCATGGATGATGTATGAAATATATTGCGTGTGAATGTGAATGGTAAGTTTGATTATGGTTATAATAACTTAGTCTTGATTATTGAAGTTTGTGGATTAGATGAGGATTTTAGACCTGTAAGGTGGTATATTTATGACCCTTTTTAAATTCTATGGCCTTCTCCCTAAATTAGACTAAATTATAGTATGGATATGATATAATGCTAGGTTTGGGATATGGTTTATATGTTCGAATCATGGTTAGTATGATTAACCTTAGTTGGGCTAGTCTAGTGATCTTGAAACTGTAATTTGAGTAGAATTGACATGAATGCCCGTGTTTCTGGTCGAAGTTCCTATCTTAGGATTGATTATGGATTATTTGATAGGAAAAAGTTGAACTAGATACCTATCCTCAATTGGGGAGTAACTTTCCTGAATATGGAAATTGAGGATTAGAAGTTGGTTTGTTCGGCCCACTTAGGCCAAAACTTGTGCTAGCCTTTGTGGACTTATTTACAGATGTTAGGCATAGTTGAGACTAGTAAACCTTAGTGTAAGGTAACTTGATGGTTTGATGAATAGTGATGGTATGTTACCCTAGATAATGACAAATGGCTTATGGCCATGGTATTCCTTATAGATATGATATGGGTTATTAGAGATGCTATTACCTCGTAGATATGATATTGCGCCATTGGAGGTGCTATTTCCTCTTAGATGTGATATTGGGCCTTTAGATATGTATTCCTCTTAGATAAGATAATTGTACTATAGATATGATATTTCTTATAGTCGTGATACATTACCTACAGATACAAGATGCCTCACAAATATGATACACCTCTTGGTTATGAGATACGCTTATTGATGCATTATAACTTTTAGAAGTGAGATGCCTCCTATATGTGAGATGATGATAGATATACTTCAAATCTTATAGAGATGTTATGCCTCATAAATATGCTAAGGCCTATAGTTATGAGATTATTTATATTCACATGATTATTGATATTAGATTCAGATACATATGTGGGCCTAAGGTCATGATTATGATGTTATAACTATTTTGGACACACTATTGGGCCAACGGTCGTGTTATTATATGATTTAGATATTCGAGAAGTAATTATCCTTGTAAATGATATGGTTGTAGTTTATGAATATTTATATATATATTTCTCTGGTATGGGATAGAGGAAGATGCGGTATGATGTTATGATTCCAATGTTTGAATCTTGGTGATGGCATTTATAGATTCAGTATATTCATGATTGTTGCATAAATGATTGATATGATTCAAATTAGATTATAATATTATTGTTGTTGTCATTAACTAAGTGCTAAAGCCTACTTTCTACCCTAAGATAGATTTTTTTACAATAATAACTGCCAAACCAAATGACTAATTTATATGAATAAAAGAGGTTAATAAAGTTGATTTAAAGATTTAACCGAGGTATATTTTAGTCCATGATTTGATGCTCCTATTCACTCCATTCGTGAGATATTTCAACCCTTTATACACTTTATAATGATTTAGCCCCAAAGTTCACTCTAGGCAATAAACTTATAGAGTTACGCTCTTTTAGCCACGGCTTGAGTCCGTGCACATATTATAATAGATATTTATTAATGACGTGACATTGATTATGAATGATAAATTATGGACATATACTCTACCTTGCTTCTCTTCTCATGATCATTTACTTTAGCCTTCGTGGGGCTTATCATTTACTTTAGCCCTCGTAGGGCATGCACTTTACTTTAGACCTTATGGGTCTCTAACTCTATTATTGATAATGACTCGGATATATGATAATGTGATGTGCTCGATAAGGCTGGAGGATATTATGATGATGTGATATGACTGGCAAGGACAGAGGATATTATGATGAAGTGCTGATGCCCGATAAGGCCGGATGATATTATAATGATGTGATGATGTCCATCGAGGCTGGAGGATATGATGATGATGTGATGATACTCGGCAAGGCCGAAGGATGTTATGATGATGATATTAATACCCGACAAGGCCAAAAGATAATTATAACGAGGATGGTGATAATGATAATGGTTATGATTAAGATGATGATTAGGGTATCATGAATTCTATTACATTTATACTTGCATGTGTATCACCTATCACCAGTATTTGCCTATGTCTATTAGCTAGTATGGGACGGTTGCATATATATGGGTGATAATTATGCCTTGTGTTATTGTATAATGATTGAAACTTCTAAGCCAGTAGCGCTGGGGGTTCACATAAGCTCGGCTAGGTATTTGGTTGTCTGAGATAGTCGGTTATTTACATTTTTATTAATATCATCATTATCACTGTTATAATCATTATTATGTCTAGCTTATACAGATTGGTTATTGATTTGGTATCAAGACTTAAGGTATTATTCTGGCCTTTTCTATCTTATTATTTCATTATTATGTATAATTAGTTCATGATGAGACAAATGAATTAAAAATCCTCAGCATGAGAGTATTAAATCCTGATAGGATTATAATGAAGCCTTAAAATAAGGACGAGATAATTTAGGTTATGCTTTGAGTTGACCTCTTATCTATATACATAGATTTATATCTAGCTATACGCAGCTATGATATTACCGTATATCCCTATCTTCAATTGTTCATATCGTATATTTATTCCTTAGCCTTGTATATTGCTATACATATTATTATGTCACCCTTTTGTTCGTATATTGGCTAGGGATATACGGTATGGTGTTGATATTCATGAATATGGCCGGTATAGGATAGTTTATCCTTGATACTTCCTTAGTCTTATTATGTTAGACTTTTGGACATGAATCAAATAGTGGTTCCTTATTATTACATTGGCTTGTTATGTGATTTATGGACTCTTGGGTGTAGTGTCCATTTTGTTTCTATGTTGTATATATCTAGTTTATCCTTGGAGCTCAGTTGGTAGTTGCCTACTCAGCACCATTTATTTGGTACTCATACTACAGTTCTGCAGCCTACAAATTATAGTATGGGCTATTGCCATTAGTGTGCACGTTGCGTGGAGCAACCATGGTTTGGAGACTTAGAGTGAGCTCCTAATGTTCGGAGTATTACTTACCTCCTTCTTATGTACTTGAATTGTCTTTATGTTGTATTTAGAGATAAGTTGTAATAGTGTAGTTCTCTTTGTATTTCATTCTTGTACTCTTGTTATATTAGAAGCTCTTGTACTAACACCACTCGATTTTGGGATTATATTATGTAATTGATTTATTATTTCATCTATTCTGCAATTCTTTTCTTTAAATATTTGGTATTCCATTACTAGCCATTACAGATTACGAGTTTGGCTTGTATACTAGTGGGTTATAGTAGGCACCATCATGACCTAAGAAATTGGGTCGTGACAACATAATTGATGCTAGATACTATGTTTAAACTTTAGATGTTAATGGTGGTGACGAGGATGTTAGCTCGAGGATAGTGATGCAAGATTGGTGAGAGTGAATTAGTAGGCTTGATATAATATGTGTAAGATCTTGGTTGATGAATTATTTAATATTGGAGTAGGTAATTGTGATGTTTATATATATATATGAGGTCTAGTGTTGGAGCAATTAATTGTAATACCTCGGGTGTTATAGGGTCCAAAAACTAGCTTAGACGAGCCTACACAACCCTATCTTGAGCATAAAACACTCTAAAAAGTGTTTGGGTGTGTTGGAAGAAGGTATGGGACCAAACAAAGGTCGTGCACCGTGAAGGGGTGAGTTTGTTTTGGCTTTGCGCCGCGATGTATCCCGCAAAGGCTCACTGCCTCAACTTCGCACTGTGAAGTTGCTACTTTAGTTTGGCATTACGCTACGGAGCTGGAGGTTTGCTTTGGGCTTTGCACTGCAAAACTCCCTTCTTTCTTTGATGGGTTATTTTAAAAATGCTTTAAGGTTATTTTAGTTCTTTTATGTCCTATAAACTATCCTATCTTTATTTAACCCTTTCCTAATCCTTAAAAACTCCCTTAATCACTTGAAAGGGGTTATTCTTTTTTCCAAGACTCATCTTAAGAGCTTTACGGCTATAAGTCAAGCTTGGAGGCTACAGAAAGTTAAGAGTGGTTCCCCTGGGAGGAATGTCATATCAAAGAAGTTAGTACTTTACCTATAATAGTGTATTAAGGCAAGCCTAGAATTCATGTGTATAGTGATATCCCCTTGGTGCTGAGTGTTGAGCTTATAAATTGAATGAGAGAATATGTTTACAAGTTTAGGATGGTGACCTTGAGCTAAGGGGGAGATGGTGAACTAAGGATAATCTTAAATTTTCTCATAGTGGAGAGTTTCAAGGAGGAATCATGGTAGATCTATTCTTAATCTATCAAATTTCTCCTACTTTGGTTTGAGAGGGCATTCTACCAATATATTATTTATTTAAGTTGTTCCGATGCATAAGGTCCAATTTTCTCTATGCAATGTATGTCCATGATCCGACCCCTAAAATAGCAGCAATAATGTCTCTCAGAAATCCAAGCTTTTGTGTATTTAGACTCTATGATATGGTGCTCACAATATATCTCACATCATGCTTAGTTTAAGAAACTACATTTTGCTATATGTTACTAATTCATTTTATGTTGGGTCTACCCCAAGGAGAAGAGATTTATTCAACTTATGTGGTGTTATGTTTATGTCCATGTTTCAGCCCCCTCTTTATGATCTAGACATTTTATATATGAAGAACTTCACACCCATTGTATTGTATCTTACATCATAGGACCCCCATGGGCAGTGTAGCGAATATACGCTATGATTAAATAGTGTCACTTTTTTTTCCTGTTTCTTGTACTCTAGCCTTTCAATTACCCTCGGGATGATGGTGGTTATGGTAGCATAGTAATATTTTAGATATGGGAGTAGACATTCTTTATTATGAAAGTTGTAGTGTGACAATTCAAACTAAGTTTATAAAAGAGGTGGGAAAGGTGAGATGAACTTATGTGATGTGAAATAGTTAGAAAGTGGATATATGGTGAGAAATCTTTGTGAAAGTGAATGAAGTTGTTTGTTTGTTTGTGGGGAGAACAATAAAGTGGGTGTAGTAAAGATAGGCTAGAATATTGTGATAGATAGATAAACAAATCATAGGGTTATGTGGCTAGTACTCCTTGATTAAGACATATAGTTGTTTGATTATGCTGATGAGAAGGAGTAGCATCCATAGAGGAGTGTAGAGTATAGGGTCCCTATAATGCCCCGAGAGTACACCCTGGGCACCATACAGTTCTTACGGTCCCGAGAGATCATAAGCTAACCCATGAGCTAGTACTTGCTGTGAGCACTGAACAATATAATAACACATACGGAAGAACAACTGATAAGCCATAAGGTTTTAGCAACTGAAAACAATATTGGATCATGAATTTGGAAACAACTATCTGAAACTAATAAAATAATAACAAAACTAATTGTCTGAAATGTCCGAAAGCCTATAAAACTGACTGAATATGAGTTGACGGGGCAGGCCCCAACTAACTCCAACTAGCTACTGAACTGAAAGCATGAAAATAAATATAGTCTATCCTCAAAATATAAGGACTCACTACTACTACGACTGATAATCTGGAAATTCTATGTGCGATTCAGGAGCTGAGCGTTCAAACCTATGATATGATACATCATACTGTAAGAAAAGAGTATGCGATCAGTACTTTAAATATACTGGTAAGCTAAATGAGGTAGGCTGATATATATGGTTTCATGTACAGGAGTAATAACTGGATAAGTGCATAACATGAAGTACTGAATAGAATGCATGAAATCTATAAAACTGAGAATGCATTACCAAGCATAATACATGTTCTAAATATAATCTGTAAACTAAAATACTGAAATCTGGTAACTGAATTACTGATATCTATATGCTATAGTCAAGTAACAAAAACTGAATTACTGAGCTGATTACTGGACTGGGACTGTGGGAGCTATCATTTAACGGACATGACCCAATGAGCAATTTGGGGTCCAACCTGTGACCCCAGTTGGAAGGGTGTCAGTACCGTGCCACGGGTACTAACACTGGTTGTGTGGATCCACTAAAGTATTGTCTCGAAGGACAAAGGGTTACCCTCAATTGGCAGGTATTTGTATGAGATCAACGCTCAACTAGCAGGTTAACATCTCAACCTACGCTGGCTATATAGTTATGGAACGCGGGGACTGCTACTAAAGATCACACCCTCAACTGACAGGTGAGCCCCCATCCCTGGGTTCGATCAGTGCTAAATCCTACTCCCAACTGAACTGACTTGGAATACTAAATTATTCTAAAATTAACTGATTATGATAACTGCATGAACTGATAATGCTCGTAACATATTCTGAAACTATTCTGAAGATACTGATACTAAGTAAACATGTAAGTCTTAGGGTATTCATAACACCAGTACTTGATAGCAATAATAGTAAAATAATATTAAACTTAGAGGACATAATATCAAAGCATTTATCCAAAAATTCATTCTTATAGGCATTTCAACAAACACTTGATATTCATAGTTCAAGCTAAGCATGAGAATAGTTTAAAGCTTGTAGAAATAACATGATTTCAATACCAACATCACCAATTATGAATTAAATCAGTGAATAACAACATTAAAACATGTGGGGTTTGATAACAACAACAATTTCATATAAACATGGTAAAGAATTACAATTCATAGGAGTTCATGGTAAAAATCACAATTTAATATCACAATAACCTATAAAGATCACAACTTTGAATCTAAAATTGGATACTTGGACTCCATAGGTGAAAGGGGCCCATGGATAAACACTTAACATACCTGGGGTAATGAATTCGTGAGATTTGATGGTGAATTCTCGAGTTTTAATCTTGAAATTTAAAGGCTAGTGTTTTTGTTCTTGAAAGAGGGCTACTTTAATTTGAGTAATTTGTGAAATAAAGAGCAAATAATGCTCTATTGGGACTTAAATCCCGTGTTTGGATGGATTTGGGGCTATGGAGAAAGACCAAACATTCCCTGGAATTTAATTCATGAAAACTGGAAATCTCGATTTTGACACATGGTGCAATGCGGTGCAATTGTGTTGGGCTACTGGAAAGCTGACAATCCCCATTTTACCCAATGATGCGATACGGTGACATCGCGTTTCACCTCTAGAAATGGACAACTGCGAACTGGAACCTTGGCGCTACGCAATTCCATCGCGGTGCCCCACTGGAAAATGGATAATTACAAAATGGACCCTTCACGTGATGCGGTGCCAATTGCAGTGCCCCACTAGAAAATGATGAGCTTCAAATTGGCCATCACCGTGATGCGACCTTATTGCATTGGGCTACTATTTTGCCCTAAAAGTTCCATAACTTCTCACCCAAGTATCAGATTTGGGCAAAATTGGTATCGCTGAAAAGCTAATTATATTTACTATCATTTGATAGATCTTGAGATGGAAAATTCTGAATAGAGAAAAATATATGCTCGTGTTAAGTTGAATAAAGCAACATTCTTTTAAAAAATTCGATCGGTAAGGACTATTTTGATTCATCCAATAGCTGGGAGCTATTTGAGACCCTAATATATATCAAACTCACTCATAAAATTACCAAAGAACTATAAGGTATTATGCATAATCTTGGAACATGGCGCTAACATTGGTTTGGATTTTTGGGGTATTACAATATCTCTCCCTTGGCAACATTCATCCTCGTATGAGACTGGTTAGACTGAATGCACTGAGGAACTTTGATTATATGCTGAATATACATGATGATAACATAATTATATGACTGTCTGAAACATGACACATGACTGAACTGGTTCTGTGAATGCATGACTAACATAAGAATGATATGCAGCTGAAAATGAGCATGGGAAAAGAGTAATTCTAAGAAGACTGTTATCTTAAGATAAGTCTGAGTTTGATAAGATAAGATTAACGTACTAAGATAAGATTAAGGTACTTTTTCCGAATATCTTCTTTCCAAGTGGCTCCATCAATAGACTAGTTCCGCTAAAGAACTTTGACCAAGGGAACTTTCTTGTTCCTTAGTCTACTCGTCTGACGATCGAGAATTTTGACTGGGACCTCTTCATAAGTAAGGCTATTTTGAACATCTACACTTTCTAAGGGAACAACTACAACTGGATCACCAATACACTTCTGCCGCAAAGAGATATGGAATACTGGGTGCACTGATGCTAAGTCTGCAGGCAACTCAAGCTCATATGCCACCTTTCCAAAATGGTTCAAAATTCTGTAAGGGCCCACATAATGGGGACTAAGCTTTCCCTTCTTTCTAAGACTCTTTACTCCCTTCATGGAAGAGATCTTTAGATAAATAAAATCACTAATCTCAAACTCAAGATCTTTCCTTCTCACATCTGCATAAGATTTCTGTCGGCTCTGGGCTGCCATAAGTCTCTCTCTAATCAACTGTACTTTCTCTAATGCATCAAACACCAAGCCAGGCCCCACTACCACAGCCTCACCAACTTTAAACCAATCAATCAAAGATCCACATCTCCTTTTATACAGACCCTCAAAAGGGGCCATCTGAATGTTGGAATGATAGTTGTTATTGTACGTGAACTCAATCAAAGGAAAGTGGTCATCCCAACTGCCCTTAAAGTCAACTACACACACTCTTAACATATCCTCAAGGTTCTGAATGGTCCTTTCTCCCTGACCATCTTTCTAAGGGTGGAAACTATACTGAGATGAACTTGGGTACCAATACCCTTATGAAAAGCTTTCCAAAATTAAAAGGTAAACTGAGTACCTCTGTCTGAAATGATAAATAGTGGAACACCGTGCAACCTAACCAACTCTATAATATAGAGCAAGGCATAGTCCTTGACTGAATAAGAAGTATGGACTGGCATGAAATGGGTTGATTTGGTCATCCTATCTACAATTACCCAAATCGAATCATGTTGCTAACGAGTACGAAGCAAACTTGTCACAAAATCCATGTTCACTACCTCCCACTTCCAAGTGGGAATATTGAACTCTTGTATAGACCCACTAGGCTTTTGATGCTCAATCAAAACCTGCTAACAAGTGGAGCACTTAGCCACAAACTCTTAAATATCCCTCCTCATCCCTCTCCACCAATAGATTTCCCATAGATCGCGATACATCTTCATGTCCCTTGGATGAATCGAGTAACACGTACCATGCACTTTCATAATAATTTTTTGTCTCAACTCATCAACACGCGGCACACATAGTCTACCCTGGAAAGGCAGTACACCATTTCCCCCTTGGGAGAAAACCTCTACTTTCTGATCTCTGACTGACTCCTTCAGCTTCACCAGACTAGGATCCCTAACCTGTTTTTCTTTCACTTCAGCAACCAAAGAAGATTTCAAACTATTCTGAACCCAAATGGTACCCTCAGCTTAATCAACCAAATGAACACCTAACCTGGCAAGCTGATGAATTTATCTAACATCTTTTTATCACCCTCGACATGAACAAAACTACCCATAGACAATCTACTTAGGGCATTTTCCACTACATTATCCATGCCCGGATGATACAAAACACTCTTTATCATAATCTTTCAGCAACTCTAACCATCTTCTCTAACGTAGATTTAAATCCTTCTACAAAAATTCACACTGCAAGCTTTTTGGATTTTTGAAAACATCAACATGCATCCTATACAAATTGTGCCTCCAATCCTTAAGGCAAACACAACAGCTGCCAACTCAAGATCATAGGTGGGATAATTCTTTTCAAGGGGTTTAAGTTGTCTAGAGGCATAGGCTACAACTTTACCCTTCTTTATTAAAACACACCCCAAACCAACTCTGGAGGAATCAAAGTACACAAAAAACTAATCTAAACCATCTGGCAATGTCAAAACTAGGGCTGTGGTAAGTCGAGTTTTCAACTCCTGAAAACTCTTCTCACAAAAATTTAACCACTAAAACTTAACTTTCTTCTAAATCAATCTAGTCATGGGGGGATGCAATAGATAAAAATCCTTCAACAAACCATCAGTAATAGCCATCCAAACATAAGAAACTCTTGATATCTGACAAAGAGATAGGCCTACACCAGTTTCTCACCGCCTCAATCTTTTGAGAATCGAATCTAATGCCATCACCGAAAATAATATGGCCAAGGAAAGCTACTGATCTTAGCCAAAATTCACACTTACTAAATTTAGAAAATAACTGATGGGCTCTAAGAGTCTGCAATACTATTCTGAGGTGGTCTGCATGATCATTTTCATTATAGGGGTAGACAAGAATGTCATCAATAAAGACTATGAAAAACATGTCCAAGTATTGTTTGAACACTCTATTCATCAAGTCCATGAAGGCTACTGGGACATTCGTGAGACAAAAGGACATGAATAAACCCTTGAAGTGACTATACCAAGTTCTGAAAGCCATTTTTAGAATGTCACATTCTCTGACTTTGAGCTGATGATAGCTGGATCTGAGGTCTATCTTAGAAAAGTAACTGGCACCCTGAAGTTGGTGAATAAGTCATCAATTCTAGGAAGTGTATATTTATTTTTGATTGTGACTTTGGTTAACTGACGATAGTCAATACATATTCTGAGAGAACCGTCTTTCTTACGCACAAACAGAATTAGTGCACCCCACGGAGAGATACTGGGCCGGATGAATCCTTTATTTAGGAGATTTTTCAACTATTCTTTAAACTCTTTGAGTTCACTGGAGCCATTCTGTATGGGAAAATTATGATAGGCTCAGTATCTGGAAGAAGGTCTATTCTAAAGTCAATTTCCCTTTTGGGAGGAACTCCAGGATGATATTCAGGGAACACATCTAGAAATTCCCTCACTACTATAACTGACTCAAGGTTGGGAGTCTTAGAATTAAAGTCTTTGACTCAGACAAAATGATAATTACACCCATTGGATATCATCTTTCTTGCTCTAAGGTATGAAACAAGCTGACCCTAAGAGATGTAGTACTACTTCTCTATTCAAGGACTTGTTCATTTGGAAATTGAAAATGAACTAATCTGTTACTATAATCAACTGAAGCATAACATGAGTAAATCTAATCCATACCAAGAATAACGTTAAAATCTGTCATCTCTAACTTCACAAGATCAACTGAAGTAACTTTCTGAGATATTATGACCGGACAGTTCCTATATATTTGTCTGGATATAATAAAGACACCTACTAGGGTAGATACTAAAAAGGGCTCTGCTAAGATTTTGTGACTGACTACGAAGTTAACAGCTATATAAGGGGTTACAAAAAAAAGAGAAGCTCTAGGGTCTAATAAAGCATAAATATGTAAATGAAAGACCTGTAACGTACCAGCAACCATATCAGGAGAATTTTCCTCATCCTATATGGACTAAAGGGCGTACAATCTATTTGGACACTGACCATTAGTAGCACTAAAAGTGGCACCTAGCTGAGTCGAGCAGTCGGCTGGAACTGGAGGACTATTGGACTGACCCTGCTGACCACTCTTTGGACAATCCCTGACTTGCTGGCCTGGCTTGCCACACCCAAAACATACATCACTATCAGGTCTATAAATACCCTGATAGTTTCTACCACATATCTGGCAAAGAGGTTTCGTACGAGCACTATTAATACTGCCTTGGGACTTAGAGCCTGGCGCCCTATCCCGAATGTTATTTCTGAATTTGGGCACTGGGCACTAGCTGAAGATGGAGCTGGGACTGAAGATTTCTGATAGAAATAAGGATGGTTACCACCTTCTGACCTTAGCTGATTGAAATTAAAGCTACTCATTCTAGCCCTCTTATTCTCCCTCTCTCTTCTGAGTCTTCTACTCCTCAATCTATAGAGCATGGACCATAAACCTAGATAAGTCCATCTCCTTAATAAATATTGTAGTCGTACACTCCTTGATCATACTATCAGATACACCAGGCACAAACTTACTCATCTTAGACCTGCTATCATCTACCACATGAGGAGCATACCTAACTAACTAAGTAAACTTGAGAGAATACTCTTTCACACTCATCTTGCCCTGTATTAAGTTAGTAAACTCGAACACCTTTACTTCTCTTAACTCCAATGGAAAGAACCTATCTAAGAAGGCAGTAGCAAACTCTTTCCATTCTATAGGCCCTGCATCTGCGCCTCTATCTACCTTCTACTGCTTAAACCATGTATAAGATACATCTTACGACTGGTAAGCAGTCAATTTAGCACTCTCACTAGAACTTACCCTATAATATTTGTTACCTTTTGGACCATGTCTAAGAATTCCTAGGAATCATCTTCTAATTTAGATCCTAAAAATAGAGGAGGATTCATTTGGGTAGAGTCCCAAATCCTAGCTGCGGCAGTATTGGCCACTGGGTTGGCCAGAACAAAGGCTGGCTGAACATTTTGAGCTGCCAGGGCTAGAGTAGTGAATGTAGCTCTGAACTCTGCATGAGAAACATGCTCATTCAGGATATATTCTTGAACGGGCTAAGGTGTTTGCTGGTTTACATTTCTTTTTTCATTTTTCTTTCTGGTAGGCATGTTCTATAAATAGAAGGGAAAACAAATTAGACAGAGAGTTTAACATGAGCATCATGCTCAGTCACACGACATGAACATTGAAAGAAAGAAAAATTTTCTTAAGCGCCTTGTAACCTCTTGTCCATAAATTTAACGCTCTTCACACCCATGCACAAGACTCTACTTGATGTGGCTTTCAGACTTCCTAGGACACTTTAAAACCTTAGGCTCTAGTACCAAGTTAATAATGCCCTGATTTTACACCCTGGGTTCCAACAGTACTTACTATCCCGAGGGACCACAAGCTAACCCATGAGTTTGTACCTACTGTGAGCAGTGAATAATATAATAACACATCCAGAAGAACAACTGATAATCCATAAGGTTTTAGCAGCTAAAAAATAATACTGGAATATAAATATGGAAACAACTATCTGTAACTAATAAAATAATAACAAAACTGACTGTCTATCTAAAATGTCTGAAAGCCTCTAAAACTGTCTGAATATGAGTTGATGGGACAGGCCCTTACTAACTCTAACTAGATACTGAACTGAAAGCATGAAAATAAATATAGTCTATCCTCGAAATATAAGGACTTAAGACTACTATAACTTATAATTTGGTAAGTCTATGCGCAATCCGGGAACTGAGTGTTCGAACCTATATTATGATACATCATAGTGTAAGAAAAGAGTATACAATCAGTACTTTGAATGCACTAGAATGCTAAATAAGGTAGGATGATATGTATGGTTTCATGTACAATAATAATAACTGGCTGAGTACATAACATGATATACTGAATAGAATGCATGCAATCTATAAATACTGAGAATGCATGACAAAGCATAATACATATTCTTAATATAATCTGTAAACTAAAATACTAAAATCTGATAACTGAATTACTGATATCTGTATGTTATGTTCAAGCAACTAAAACTGAATTACTGGGCTGATTAATAGACTGAGACTATGGGAGATATCATCTAACCAACATGCCCCAATGAGCAATTTGAGGTCCAACCTGTGACCCCAGTTGGAAGGGTGTCAGTACCATTCCATGGGTACTAACACTGGCTGTGTGGATCCACTAAAGTGTTATTCCAAAGGACTAAGGTCTAACCTCAACTGGAAGGTACCTATATAAGATCAATCATTAATTAGCAGGTTAACATCTCAACCTACACTAGCTACGTAGTTATGGAACATCGGGACTGCTACTAAAGGTCACACCCTCAACTGGCAGGTGAGCCCCCACCCCTGGATTCGTTTGGTGCTAAATCCTACTCTCAACTTAATTGACTCAAAATACTAAACTTTTCTAAAATTAACTGATTATGATGACTGACTGAACTTATAATGCTCATAATATATTCTGAAACTATTTTAAAGATACTGAGACAGTAAACAACTAATTTTTAGGGTATTCATAACCCCCAGGACTTGATAGAATTAATAGTAAAATAATACTAAACTTGGAGGACATAATATGAAAGCATTTATCCAAAAATTTATTCTTGTAGGCATTTCATCATACACTTGATATTCATAGTTCAAGCTAAGCATGAGAATAGTTTAAAGCTTGTATAAATAGCATGATTTCAACACCAACATCACCAATTATGAATTAAATCTATGAATAACAACATTAAAATATGTGGGGCTTGATAACAACAACAATTTCATGTAAATATAGTATAGAATTACAATTCATGGGAGTTAATGTTAAAAATCATAATTTAAGATCACAATAACCTATAAAGATCATAATTTTGAATCTAAAGTTGGATGCTTGGACTTCATGGGTGAAAGAGGCCCATGGATAAACACTTAACATACCTAGGGTGATGAATGCATTAGAATTGATAGTGAATTCTTGAGTTTTGATCTTGAACTTTTAAGGCTATGATTTTTTTCTGAAAAGAGGGCTACTTTAATTTGAGTAATTTGTGAAATAATGAGTAAATAATGCTCTATTAGGACTTAAATCCCGTGTTTGGACAAATTTGGGGCTATGGGTAAAGACCAACTCGCGAAAACTAAAAATCCCAATTTTGACACCCGGTGCGATGCGATGCAATCACGTCAGGCTACTAGAAAGGTTAAAATCCCCATTTCACCCAACGGTACTATGCGGTACCATTTTATTACGCCTCTAGAAATAGACAACTGCGAACTGGAACCTTGGCACGATGCAGTGCCATCGCAGTGCTCCACTGGAAAATAGATAATTACAAAATGGCCCCTTGGTGTGATGCGGTGCCAATTATAGCAACACACTAGAAAATGATGAGCGTGAAATTGTCCATCACCGGAACACTGCCTTATCGCATTGGGCTACTATTTTGCACTAAAAGTGTCATAACTTCTCACCCGAGTATCAGATTTTGGTAAAATTGATATCGTTGGAAAGATAATTCAATTTAATATTATTTTGTGGGTCTTGAGATAGAAAATTCTGAACATATAAAAAATATGGTCATTTGAAGTTGACTAAAGCAATATTCTTCTCAAAAATTCAATTGGTAAGGACTATTTTGATTCATCCAATAGCTGGGAGCTATTTGAGACATTAATATTCATCAAACTCGCTCATAAAATTACCAAAGAACTATAATGTATTATGCATAATCTTGGTACATGGAGCTAACATTAGTTTGGATTTTTGGGGTATTACAGTCCCATAGCTTAAGCTAACACTTTTTAACTCCGAGTTAGGCGTCAATATGGTAGTAGTATGTAGTTATACTCAGGCTCTTATAGTTATGTGTGGGGTAAATAATAAGATTAAAATGATGAATTTTGGTATCCTTAGCTGAATTAATAGTTGAGAAGTATTGTTATATTCAAGTGCTATTAGGCATATTATTAGAGGTAGATAATGTTTCTATTCTTATGTCATGCGAGAATCTTACATTATGTCTTGTATCAATCTTAATCAGGCTGATGATTTTTGGAAAATCCATACCTTACTTTGAAATGATCATGCTCCATAAACTTATGTCATATATCATGTCTATGCTAAATCTCATTATCTCATGATTCGTGCTTATACAATATACTTGGTGTTTCCAAGAAGCTTTTTTTATGCCTTTGTATGTCTGGCTAGGGGGAACTCCTAAGGTGAAGTTACAACCTTTATTATGTACTTCTTGAGATTCAAAAGGTTTCTATCAATCGTTCGAGGAAGAATGATTCCAAGGGGAGATAATGTAACACCCCACACTCTTGAGATAGAATTTGAACCCATTCTTCGTATGCCTGTAGACCGAAACTCAATGATTTTTATCTAAATCTAAGTAGGATGATCAGTTATCTAGTGTGGTAACATCTTTGATTATTGATTGAAATCTCAAAAATCTCCTAGCTCAAAGTAAGGTTGAGAACTTTCCAACCTATTGCGTTTTAGTTTGTGATTTTACTTGGGTCAACTTCCAACAACTATTACTCTTTGAATATAGTGAGTTATGTGGCCCATAATATATCAAAATAAAGACCTTTGAGTCCTCTTTTCGATGATACTGGCCATTTGTCAATATGAGTTTGGAATAAAAATTTATGGGTATTTTTGTGAGACGCTGCCTAGGGTGCGCAATTGTGGTCGAGAGGCAATGTTTGAGCATCACGTTTGGGGTCGCAAGTCTAAAAAATTTAACCACCTCCTTTTACTACTATTCTTTTCTTTTATTTTTTGATAGAATTTTACTATTGCTTTGCAGTCAGTTCTTACTAATATTTTAGGTTTATTTAATATACAAAGTTTAAAACTATTTAAACCGTAGATTACTGCTATTGTTTCTGGGTCTATATTATTCAGATTATCTTTTTCTTTATATTTTTTGCTTGAATAAGCACATATTTTCTTATCTTTCTTCTTACTGTATTTATTAGGTTTTGCTTTTATTAATACTCCCCATCCCCAGTAGACTTCCATCTGTTTCGACTATTAAATAGTTTATTTCTAATGGCAGTGTTAAGTTTGAGATGTCTTGGATCATGCGTTTAAGCTGTTGGACTAATTTTATGTCTTCAGTTTTAAAAGTCTTCTGGCCTGTTGATCCGGTTTTAGAATATAGCAACCCTGCTACCTTTCCTAAATCTTTAATGAAAGTTCTAGCATAATTTAGTAGCCTAAAAACTTTTGTAAATCCTTGGATCTATCTAATCTATCTGAAATTTTTAGGACCTTCTTAGCTATGTGTGATTGTAGTTTTATTCTACCATCCCCAATGACCACTCCAAGGAAATTACTATTATTTTTACATAGTTCCATTTTCTTTCTACATATTATTATTCCATTGTCTACAAATAATTTAAGAACTTATTGTAAATGTCCTAGATGTTCTCTCATATTATTACTGAAAACTAAAATATCATCTACATATATTAATACAAAATTCTTATAATTTCAAAAAATACAATCCATTTTTCTTTGGAAAATTGAAGGAGTTGTCTTTAGTCGGAACGACATAACTAGTCATTCAAAATGCCCTTCTAAACATGTGAAAGTTGTCCATTCTGTACTATCCTCATGCGTCTTAATTTGCCAATATCCGGATTTATAGTCGAACTGACTAAATATTTTTCTTCCTTGTATTCTATTTATTAATTCTACTTTGTCTGGTAACTTATATCCATCCATGTAGTATTATCATTTAGTCTTTTATAATTTATTACCATTCTAGCTTTTCCTCGTACTATTTCACTATCGTTTCTTATTATGAAAGTTGTTGATCTATGTCTTGACTCAGATCCTCTAATTATCCCTAATTCTAATAGTTCCTTTGTTTGTACTTTAAAATCTTTAAGATCTTCATTTGTAGGTTCTATAGATGTTGTTTTTATAGTATATTCTGGATTATTTATTACTAATTTACAGGTAAATTGATTGGAGTCCTAGTGTCGTAAGGGTTTTTCTCTAATTATTTCTAGCTTGTCTAGGATTTGTATTATTTTATCTAGGTCTTTTTGATCTTTTATCACTCCTATCTGTTGTATTTCTCTCTTAAAATTGTATAATTCTGTATCCATTTCTATTAGAGTGTAGTCTTTTTCTAATTCTTCTACTGTTAATAAATCTTGCAATTCTTCATACATCGTTATCTTTTTATTGTCACTACATGTATAATTTTCTCCCTTATCACATTCTAGTGATTTTTTAAGTTTTATCTCATTATTTGATCTTTTTTCTTCTGATTTTTCCTTAAGAAAATGCTATTTAGTTAGTATAGGTTGTGTCTGTACTGGTGAGTGAGTAATATTTCTCGCGAAGATTACCCAATCTCTAGTAACAAACATCCTCCATTATTTTGACCATAAAATCTAATCCTAACACGAAGTTTGCCCTTATATTTAAGTCTCTAACTAGTATTCCATTGAGTTTGTATAATGGTTGATAGAATTTTTTACGAGTGTTAATAAAGCTTACTTTTTCTCTTAGTATATATTTTGTATAAGTTTTATGAGTTCCATCAATTTGCATGGATTTTTGGGGTTTTGGTAATTCTTTAATTAGTCTTAGTGGTAAAATTCTACTATTTAATATACTTCTTGTACATCCTAAATCTACTATATCTAATGTTCCAAACTCATAATCTTGAATTCTTATTCTAATTAAGACTTTGACAGTACTAATGTTCTTTTCTTCATTACATATCATTCCTTCAAATGATATATTCATTGATTTTTTCCGTTTGACTTTATTATTTTCTATAGATGTTTTCAATAATTCTACTTCGAATACCTCTTCTTCCTTAATTACTTCTTTATATTTTTCGAGGTTATTTATTCTTATCTCCAACCTTTTCAATTTTTCTTCTAGTTTCAATATTCTATTGTTTGTTGTTCTATTTATTGGTTCCTGTCTGTTAAAATCTTTAAAATTATTTTCTGGTTTTTGGATTTCTGAGGCTTTTTTATACAAGTTATGAATCCCTCTATATAACATTTTCTATATTTTGCCCTTTTGTTTTTACTTGAAAACCATCCACAGTTAAAACATTGGTTACTTTCTAGTCCTTTTTATCTTTCAAATTCATGTTCACATTCTTCTATAGAGTTGACTAAATCATGATATTCTAGATTCGTCTTTTCTGATCCTACTTCATTTATAAATTCTTCTTCTTATGAATTCAAGGAATCTAATGGGTCTTTTTCTTCTTCAAATACCTTCATACTCCTGATGGAGTATATGCTTTCTTTTTCTGACATATGTTCATCTACATGTATTAGATTTTCATTTACATCGTCTATTAATTGTGCATTTCTAGATCTACTATTATTTCTTTTTGGACAAGTATTTGCTAAATGTTCGATACTTCCACAAGTAAAATATTCTAATTTATTTTTATAAGTTTTATTGGTCTTATATTTTCTTACGTGTCTCTATTTATTTAGATATGGCTTTTTCGCTTCTGACTTTCTTAAACAATATTTTTTCTTAGGATAATAATCCTTTTTATATGATTATATCTTCTTTTCTTATAATCTTGATCATAATGTTGTGTAGTATATATGTTTTTACAGAAATCTGTATCACCTCTTTTTAATTATTTTTGTATTTGTATATTCATACATTTTTCTGATAATATTTCCATTATATGTTGTATTCTTTGTCCTATTGACCATTTTGTGTCTGGAATTTGTACTACTCCTTCTCTTTTGGACCATTTTTCTTCTATTTCTCTTCCTAATGTTCCTGTTAATTTATTAAATAATATTTTTCCCAAAGTCTAGTCAAGCGAGTTTCCACTAATTGTACAATAATAGAAATACTCGTTTAGAAATTCCTTAATTCTTGACCAATTATTAATACTTAACTGTTCTAGATTTATTAAAGCCCTTTATTGTAATACTATTAATCCACTATTAGGATCTTCACCCGTTAGTAAAGTATGTACTTTATTTACAACATTATATGGGTTAACCCTCATTTCTATCAATCCCTAAAAATCATCAGGGAATATTGTTTTCTATGCTTCCCATAATGCTTCAGTAGTCTCTCCTAGGAACGTTTCTAGATATCTATACATATTTTTTGCATCTGGCTCTTGATTATCTTGTAAGTATTGTATGTAATCTGCTACAACTACGGTCTTCCATATGTCTATTACAACATTCTATGTTTGGGGGTCATGAGCCCCTAGATTTAAAATATTTCCTTTATTACCAATTTCTTGTAACCTAATGGGTTCTTCTATTGGCATTTTTCTTCCTCTAGGTTTTATGTTCTGTTCTATTTGTTCTTCAGGATTTATTTTGAATACTCTATGTCTTGGTAAATTTCCTGTTGTTATATCTACCCTTTGTATACCAGTCGTCCTTTGGAAAGGGCTTGAAGTACTTGCCGCACTTTTCAAAAATTCTTTTATACTTTCTATCTCATCTATAATGTAACTCGTTTCTAAGTCTTCTTCTTTTCTTTCTTTTTTTAAGTGTGTAACCATAATTATCGGTTATTAATTCACATTTGACAAAATATTCTTTAGTTTTGGTAAGATTGAGATTGCCCATTTTACATCTTATACATTTGAACATTTATATGTATAGGACTTCTGCTTTCATTATAGCCTTATTTACTTCAAAACCTTCTTCTAGTATTTTTATATTCATAAAATTAGTACTCTCGCTTTCTTCAACTTCTTCATCAGTTTCTTTTTCGTCCGTGTATTGGTAGTCTGTGAATCTTATCAAAGTTTCTCCTTTATTGTTTATATACATTAAATGATTAGTTGGCTTTAGTATTTCTTTCTTAGTAAATTTTTCCAAGTTCCATTCTAATCCTACATATTCCTCTAAGTTTATCTTTAGGGGTTTCACTAATCTAATACATTTATTTCCCATTAAACTTACTACTTCATCTATTTTTAATTTAAATTTATACTACTATTAGTGGCAAGTTTTCCTATAAATCCTACATATATTAGTAAATTATTTTCATTATTTATCTCTTCATATCCTTTAGTCTGAATACCTATCTTTATATATTTCTCAAATTCTAAAGAATTTATCATATAGTCTGGACTACAGTAAAAAAGTCCTCCATTTGTTGACATGTCTACTTCTGCTATTCCTATTATAGATCTTTTCGAGTCTGACCATCTATTATCATATATTACAACTAATACTTTAGTTCTTAGGTTCTTTCTAGTTAGACCTTTCAAACCTATTACTATGAGTCCCATATGCATGAGGCTCATGTTTGATTTGGTAATTTATTTTAAGGATTCTGAACTTATTAGATTTATACTGGCGTTATCTTTACCAATAACACACATTAGTTCTTCCCTATAATGTTTATATAATGTCCTAGTGAAAACATTCCTTCATTATATAGTGTCTTAGCGCTTAAAAATTTTAGTTTACACGCTAGTAGATGAAGATCCAGATATAGTAATCATAGAGATATAGTAATCATAGAGATACAGTAATCATGGATACATGTCCCATCTCACCAGGTGAATCGTGAAATTCTCAAATTTTGTGTTGGGATGGATTACTTTTAAAAGAAAATTTGATGATACTACTAAGTACCAAGTGGGAGTTTTAGGAGTCGTAAAGTTCCAACACCACATTTCACCCGTCTCCCTTGTTCAACATTACAGAATCTCAGCAATCTATGTACCTTCTCTGCAAGCTACAATGATAATCTTTGCCATGTAAATAAAATAATAGAAGTAGAAAGATAAATATACTTCGCTGGAAATAAAGATGGCTGAATGATCTTTTTCTGTAATAAAATGATAATTAGATTACTTTGACAAAGATATTTTGTTTAGTTTTACATCCCTTAAACTATTAGGGTTTTGTGCTAATGTTATTATTGTATTAAGTTATTAATTTTTTAATGAAGGAAAGTCAAAGTATTATCATAATGATTTTTACTTTTTCTGAACTATAATATAATTCTCTTTCATATTTGGCTAAAGTTTTTCTTGGAGAAATTTTTTTGTAACTCTATAAATTGGGGATCCTTCTTCTTATTTCATAATATAATAGTATCCACAATATAGCCATTTAAAAAAATCTTGTTTAGAGGGAGATTTTTGTCCAACAGGTTTATGTTTTATCAATATGTAGACAAATTGGCGGCTTTTCAATATGTAGGCATATTTATGTTTTTTCAATATGTAGGTCGATTGATCAAGTAATATCAATAATATATTTTTTAATATATTTTTCTTTTTCTTCTAAATTATCGCCTTTATGATTTTGCAAACTAATATCTTCCCCAAGACGCTCTCTCGATTTCGAACCCAATAAGTGGCATCAAAGCCTATGATTCAATGATCTGATGGTTCAAATTGAGGTCAAATTAAGATCAAAGTTGCAACCAACTTGATGATAGTGAATGTTATTTTTTTTCAAAAAAAAAAGGCAAAACAATTACATATAGAGATAATTGTCAATTATATTTTCAACAATTTCATTGTTAAATATTTGAAAATAAAGCTCACATTAAACCCTATAAAGGCTCCCAAAATTTTTAATTTGAAATGGCCCATATAATTTTAACTCAAAAGGGCGTCATTTCTAAGAATGCAAGACAATAATGATGAAGATTATGTGAAGAACGAATATCATATGTGAAGAAGGAGTATCAATTTATGTCAAGAAAATCAAGCCAAAAAGGGGTGATTTGTTATGGTTTTCCCCCTGATTATCTTACCAAATTTGAGTATTAATTTTCCATTGAAGGAAAGCAAAGTATTATCATAATTGTTTTTACTTTTCCTAAAGTAAAATATAATTCTCTTCCATATTTAGTTAACTTCTTTCCTAAAGGAAAGATTTTGTAAGTAGGGGCATTTAGTTAAAAATGATAAAAGAGTTTGAAAATGAGGTTTCGGTGACTCAAGTCTTAATAATTGAGTCGAGGTGACAATTTGTAACTCCCCGAATTTGGTACCCAGAATGCTACACGGTGCTCATGACCCTAAAGGACCACAAGCTAATCCATGACTGATATTTTATACCTAAACACTGCAAATATACTGTATAAATGTGGAAATAAAGCCTGAAAGACCATAAGGTTCAAAGATCTGATAAAACATAACATCTGATGGTATGGTATATCAATACCAAAACAACTGAAATAACTGACTGAACATGCTAGTCTGAAAGCCTCTAAACTATCTAACTAAGGAGTTGATGGGACATGTCCCCAACTAACTGTAACTACTGAAATAAATTAATTAATGAGATAATAAAGTAATGGTCATGTCCTCAAAGGATGAGGACTTACTTCTAACTCTGACTACTGAGACAGGAATGCTACTGATACTCTGGAGCTCTTGCTTCTGAACCTATGGTATAAAACACCATAGCGTAAATACGTCAATACATTTGAATACACCGGTATGCATGTGAGGTAGACTAAATGCAAGGTTCACATGCATGAACTATACTAACTGATTGGATAACATGAATGTGAGAATGCATGCATGAATATATAATAACTGTAACTGAGTTAGTGATAACATGATTACTGAGCCTGAGTACTAATAACATGAGATACTGATAATTGTATAACTGAAATAACTAATATGGAGCGACTGTATCTGATAGTCTAGGTTCTGATGAAACTAGTTGAGTTATTGCTGTTCTGAGTTTACTGTATCTGACAGTCCTAAATTCTATAGAACTATCTGAGTTCTATTATTGAGACTGAATGACTGTATCTGACAGTCTTAATTCTGTAACTGGAACTATAGGAAGTAGTCATCTAACCGACATGCCCCAAATAATATATTATAGCTGAGTTAGGGTCCAATGTATAACCCCAATTATAAGGGTATCAATACCGCACCACCGGAAGGACAAGCTATGGGTGACCCTCATCTGACAGTATCCCCAAAAGAGAATGGTGGGACCCTTATATGACAGTGTTTATCCACCTCATCAACCCTCATCTGACAGTGTTGATGTCTCAACCTATACTGGCTACATAGTTCTGGAACGCAAAAATGACTTCTAAGAATCACACCCTCATCTAACAGTGTGTGTTCCTATCTTTGGGTTCACTTGGTGCTAATTTATACTCCCATCTAAATAGACACTGAACATGGATTACTGAACTAAACTGGACTGAATTAACTGAGTTCCGTTGACTAACGGAATAGTACTGAGATTACTATATTACTGAGTTTTTCTGTGTCACATGACTAACTGAGTTCTATGGATCATGGCTTGAATGAGGAATGGTGTAAACATGACACTAACTATAGGCACACAGCTATATTTTTTTCAGGTACAAGTACCCCCAGGACTCAATGAAAAGAAACTGAAAAAGCGTGACTTTCTGGAATACATGACCAACATCGACAATTCATAATACAATAAGTTGGGGATCCCATGAAGTACAAGTTCTAAAACACCACAATAGCCACACATATATCCATAATTTATTGACTAAGGCATTTTATCAAACACTTGACATGCATGAACTTGTACATGAATGGGGATTTCATGTTATTATACTAGTATGGAATTTTTCCTTCACATAGGCATTTAATCAAACACATAGGGAGCATGCTTTGGTTATACAATCATCAACATCTCTAATAATCATGGATACATCAATCAACTTGTAAATTGAAGGGGGTTTATCATGATTATTATGCAAATCTTCATATACTAGGGTCAATCATTGGAATATGTAATTTAAAACATGAATCAAAATCCCACAACATCATGAACATGAATTTCAATTCTATTTAAATCGTGAACATTCATAGATATACAAATCTTGTATTTTGAAAAGAGATTCTTGAGTTTCATGGGTGAAAGGGACCCATGAATCAACACATGACATACCTTGATTATGAGTTTCTTGAAGTTCTTGGACTTGAAGAACTTGGAATCTCTTAGTTTCTTGAAGAAAGGTTTGTATCTTGTTCTTAGGGATTATCTTTGAGAGAAGACCCTAATTTAATGTTGTAGATGGATAATGAACTTATGAGCCCTGATCTGATATAAATAGGGGTTAAAACGGGTGGAAAAGACCCAAATATCCTTTTAAAAATGGCTTAGAATTCACTGAATAAGATATGCGATGGCTCGTGCGACGGTCCTTCGCTGGCTCGATGGTCCATTATTTTGACTATCGTACCTTGGCCAGAATAGGGATTCACTGCCTTTGTAGCGACGGCTTGGGCGACGGTTCATCGCTATCTTGATGGTCCGTCAGTATTGGTCGTCTCACTTAACCAAAAGTAGGGGTCACTTCCTTAGTCGCGACGTCTTGGGCGATGGTCTATCGCTGGCTCGACGGTCCGTTGGCCTGACCGTCACTTCTCGGCAGTTCCGACAATTCTTTGTAAAACGTCCATAAATTTTTACTCTGATACTGGATTTGGATGAAATTGGTATTATTGGAAAGCTAATTAAATTTTCCACATGATAAAAATTTGAAATTGGAGAAATTCTATCTGATTTAAATATTAATCATTTAGAAAGTCATCAATAACTCTTCTGGAGGCTAGATTTGACTCAAAGAAAGTTTGGGGTATTACACAATTATTTTATTATGGATTAAGAAATTTGGGGATTTTGAAATATTCCACAAATATTTAAATTTACACTTTGATCTAAATGTTAGTTAATATAATAGGAAACAGAGGAAAAAAAGTGTGTTTGTCTCTCTTCTCATCCGTTGTTGTTTTCTCTCTCTTCATAATTTTTGTTGTTCATTGTTCCTACTGCTTTATTCATCATCATTTGCATCATTATTATCATCTTCAACTTTATTATCATCTTCTTCTTGTCGACCATTGTTGTTGTTTTTACCGCTACTGCAGGTACTTGAATAATTTTTTAGGTCAAATTTTGTTTCGTACATCACTTTGGCATAACTTCATAGGTGACTTTGGTAAGTAAAATTATGATTTTGAGTTGAGTTTGTCATCTAGGTACACTGCTTGGGTACACTGCTACTGTAATTTTCTTAATAATGGATAGAACCCGTTCATGAATCCAACATAAGAGTCATCTATTTAAACAAATCACTCATCTATTGCGAAAGATGAGTCATTTGTTGCAAAGAAAGACTCATATGTTGTATTTATGTTTATGTCTAAGACCCCACAAAATCCATAGCTTAATTCAGTCCTTTAAGCTTGCCAAGGGGTCCCAGACTTAAGAGTATTCTAGCTAAGTATTCAGACTTAGTGTCATTCTAGCCTTCGAGAGTTGGCAATCTTATTTCATGACCTCTGCATCCCTTAAATGTTGATATTTAGGTTGATTGATGATCAGGAGTATCCATAGGTGTTTCCGAACAAGTTATAGATTTTTCAAACTTCGATTGAAGCTCCTTTGGAATCCTAAAACAGTGGATCAACACGATCTTGGCACACCGCATCGACTATCGCATTGATAAATATTTTCCCCAGCTCCTTGCATTAATTTTTAGTGAGTCGATGCGAACTTGACGCGATGCGTTGGCTATCGCATCGATGCCAATGACGCGGTATGTCGGTCTATGCATCGATAGTATAGTTTTTCAGTCATTAAGAGACCGCATCCTTGGAGATATTTAGGTCTTTTTCCCTCAATCTTAATCCCCCAAAATACGAAATTAATCACTTTAGGGAGCAAATAAACTCATTCTTTCTCAAATTTGCTCAAGAACAAAACCCTAGAAGCTTCAATTTTAAATCAAGAACTCAAGGTTTCATCATTAACTTTCAGAAATTCAGGCACTAAGGTATGTGAAGTGTTCATCCAAGGGTTCCTTCCACCCTTGGATTTCACGAATCTCTTTTGAAACTTCAAGTAGTGGATTTTATGATTTTCATGGTTGGAATTAGAATGTATTCATGATTTTTGTTTGGATTTGGTTCCTAATTCATGTTTTATTACATGTTTTATGTGGAATTGATTTTCATGTATGTAAATCCATGTTAAACTCTTGAATTGTGAAATTTGGAATTCAATCATGATGCTTACTTGTTGTTCAAAGTTATGTTCATTTGTTATACTAACACTAAGTGCTTGCTAAATTGCTCATGTGAACTAGTAAGAGAAAGAAATCATGTCAAGTTAGCTTATATGCAAGTGTTTGTTAAAATACCCCAAATGAATGAATGATGATCAAGTACTTAGTTTACATGTTTCAAGTTTGTGCCATGTCTCTTAATTTATGCTTTCGAGTCCTGGGATACTTGCACCCGACAATTTAGCTGTTTACTTAGAGCCATGGTCAGTCATAAGACAGTATCAATCACGTATAATTAGTAGTACTCACAGTCAATTACAAAACTCAGGAAAAACTCAGTAGATTCAGTATTTAGTTCAGATCTTAGTAAACTCAGTCAGCTAACAAGAATTCAGTAGTTTTCGTCAGTCCACGGAACTCAGTGAACTCAGTTTAGTTCAGTTAAACAGTATAATCAGTAACAGTTCAGTCCAGCCTAGTACAGTTTAGAAGTCATTCCAGTGTTTATTCAGTTGGGAGTAGGATTCAGCACCGAGTGAACTCAAGGATGGGGACTCATCTGCCAGTAGAGGGTGTAATCCTTAGAAGCAATCCTTGTATTTCAGAACTACGTAGCCAGCGTAGGTTGAGACATCAAACCTGCTGGATAAGGGTTGATGAGGTGTTTTCACCTGTCAGTTGAGGGTTCACCATTCTCATTAGAGTACCTGCCAGATGAGGGTATCTTTTTAGTGTCTTTACCCCGTGATACGGTATTGACATCCTTCCAATTGGGGTTACAGGTTGGACCCAATGTCTATTCATAAAAAGGGTATGTCGGTTAGATGATTACCTCTCACAGTTTAAGTTTCAAATTCAATCTCAGTATAAAACTTAGTTCAGTTCTACAGATTAAGGACTATCAGACATAGTCACTCAGTTCAGTACAGAACTCAGTATAGTTCCACAAAAATAGGACTGTTAGATACAGTCAAACAGACATCAGAAATATAGTATCAGTAAACTCAGTTAATCAGTAATTTAACATTCAGTCTCTATATTCAGTGTTATCATGATCTCAGTACCGTTAATGTGTTCATACATGTACTCTCATTCCATCTTACTCATGTTATTCAGTTAGTATTGTTCATGCATATGAACCCATGCATTTAGCCTACCTTACTAAGCATACCAGTACATTCAAACTGTTGACACATGCTTTTTGCGTTATGATGTCTTGTATCATAGGTTCAGATGCACGAGCTCCAGAGCACCCTTAGCAGATTAGATTTTCAACAGTCAGAGTTAGTGGTAAGTCCTCATAGTTCGAGGACATGGTTTATTTCAATATTTCAATGTCAGTTTCACTAGTCAAAGTTAGTTGGGGACTTTTCCCATCAACTCCACAGTTCAGACAGTTAGAGGCTTTTCAGAATAGAGTATTTTCAGAGAGTTATTCAGATTTCAGTATTTCATTCATGTTTTGGTACTTTGATACCATACTCAGATTTATCATTCAGATTTAAACCTTATGGCAGTTTTTTACATTTATCACAGTTATATTATGATTACAGCATTACTATTATTCAGTGCTCACAGCAGAGACCAGTTATAGGTTAGGTAGTGGTCCTTCGGGATTATTAGCATCGTGTAGCATCCAAGGTACAGACTCAGGGCGTTACATTATGGTTCTATATAGTTCCTGTAACATGAATTGTACTTATGGGTTATCTTTTGTAACAAATGGGTCATCTATTACAACAAATGAGTTATGTATTGCAACAAATGAGTTATCTGTTGCAACAGACTAGTTATCTATTGTATCAGGCGAGTTATCTGTTGCAACAAACTATTTATCTTTTGTAAAAGATGTGTTATCTAAGGCAATAGATGAGTAATCTATTTGGAACAACACAAAACAACTCTTGCCACAAACCCGGCAGATAACCAATATATTTCAATAGATGGCCCATGTGTTGAAAGAACTCAAAACTCTTGCTATTGCTACTAGATTACAAATTATTCCTTATGTCCAATCATTGACATTTTTGTTGAGAAGAATAAATAGACAGAAACATAATTTTTTCATTAAATAAAAAATACATTAGGTAGGTAGATCAGATATAAATTAAAATAAAAATACATACATTAAATGAAAACGCATAACCTAATTATTATTGTTATTCAAGTATGGTGACTTGGCAACTTTGGATTTAGTCCTGGTTCTCTTAGCAGGGGTTTTGGTAGCTTGATGAGCCGCAATAATTACATCAGAAAAATCTAGAGGAAGCTGACTATCAGAGATGTATTGCTGGTTCATGATTTCTTCTGATGGAGAAACGACTTCTAGAGGTAAATCATCCACTGGTGTTGCAAGACCTTTCAATATGACATCTAACTCGCCTTGAGAAGATTCAAGAATTGTACTCGAGTAATCATCCTAACAGTAAATATTATGTATGTAGTTTTAGTTTTGGTTTAACAAGTAAGTAAAAGTAGTATCACGTATGAAAAATTAGACATGTAATTTTAAAAAATGACTTTATGAATTTACCCGTTGATCTTTATGGATATGTACGATACTAGATGTTCCAACATTAGCATTATCAGGTTTCTGATTTTCCGCAGCTTCAATGAGAGCTTCTAACGTGGCAGTTTCAATATCAGCACTAACACCTTCAATATCCTTGAAGAGATAACATAAAACATATACAAAAGTAAGTCATTTTATAATTTAATTGTAAGCGTTAAAATATGATATTCTTAACATATTTGACCTATATATGAAAAAAATGACTTTAATTATTTACCTTGTGATCTTTATGGATATGCACGGTACTAGATGTTCCAATATTGGGGTTATTCGATTTCTGATTTACCACAGATTCAACAAGAACATCTAATCCGACAGTTACAATATCTTCACTATATCCTTCAACATCTTTGTATATATAATATAAAGCATATACATAACTAAGTTAGTGCATTGTTTTAAATGTAAGCATCAAAATATTTGATGTTTAACCTCAGATTGTTGTTGTATAGGACTGCGATTCCAATTAAAATAAGCATCCTCCATTGTATCATTACCAGACTCTATGCCTATTGATTGATCAGTGTTGCCAATAACTTACGAATAAAAAATGAGAATTTCATTATTTAATAAAGCCTTTAAAATTTTGATGTGTTGCATATGTATATTATAATAATATAGATATAACATATCACATAAACATTGCAATTCTAATAGAACTGACAGACACAACATTCAATTTGCACCATATTCTCAGCTGGAAAAATATCATAATATTAAAGAATGAAAGAAAAATTCATATATGTAACAAACTATGTATAACTACTATTTATGAAAAAATATCTTTTTTTCTTTCAAGGTCGTGACGATAGCAATATCTTCAATATCATCTTTAGATAGTACATTTCCTGTTGTGACATCTCCCACTTCTTGATGTTGCTGAAATTAGTATAGTATATGATTAAAAAAATTGATAACATCAATCTATGATAAGTAAAATGTGTACTTACAAAAAGTACTCCTTTTTCTTTATCTTCAATCTTTGGCATGATATCCATCTCATCAACTTGATGTTGTGATGGTTTATCTCCGATAGTTGAACCTTTCAAATCATAATCCTTTTTTATTTTGTTATAGAAGATATGTAAGATCAAATTTGAAAACATCAATTTGGACTAAGCTAATGGGCAGAAATAACGTTAATTTGATTTCAATTTGTACTTACTTTGAGTCCTCCCTTTTCTGTTGGAATGTGTGATTCTTTACCATCCTTATATAATAACAAAAACATTGATGTCATCCAAAAATAAGATTGTTATTTTTTAATATGAAATGACATATTTTATCTAAAGATTTTAAATATGCATAGCAATGTTATGTGTATATGTTACAACATACACATCGCATTGAATTTATGTTGTGTAATATACATAGAACAATTATGTTTGTTAACTAATATACATAACATAATTCCCTGCTATTATGTCAATATAACTATCATTTTCATGATAAATAGTTAATAGACATAACAGCTTGTATGTATATTATATAACATAATTTACACATTTATGTATATTATAAAACATTCATAAAAAATACATAATACAATTCTAATTCAAAAAATACATAAATACAAAAATATAAATAAAAAAGAAATACAAATTTGTCAATTATATAACGTAAATCAAATTTAGTTTACCTTTTCATTTTTTGGTTGTTGTGTTTCAACACTGCATGAGTTTGCGTGTTGTTTATTCATTTTGTCATTTGAGTCTTTGTGTTTTTTTGATAATTAGATCATGAAGAAAGTTGAATTTTGTGTCAGCCTGCATAGTCAAAGACAGTAAACATGTTAATATTTTCTAAAAGTGTTTTGTAGTGTTTACCCTATGAAAAAACCTATATAAGACTGTAAAAAAAACTTTATCTCATCCCACTTTTCATCAAAATTATCCTGACGAACAGACTTGCTGGATGATGATGAAGTTGTCTTTGTGGTATGAACACGCTCTAAATCAGAAGTTGACGTTTTTTCAGTTGGCACAGTTCTTCTTGAAACAGTAGATGGTGTTTTCTCACAACCTTGCTCCTCCACAGTTGCAGCATCAAAATGGATTGTCCTACACCTCTTAGTAGGTTGTGATACTGATGCATCACTAATCAAACCTGCTTTCTTAAGAATTTCTGTAGGTGGGACTATACTAAAATTCTCAAAACCTTGTATGTCGAGGTCCGAATATGAATGTATGTCGACAACAAGTCTTTTACCATAACAATCGGCAACAGTTTCATTTGAAAATTTAGACTCAGCGTCGTCTAATTCAAAGCCCTCAATTATTTGCAAATCAAGACTTTGCACTTCTTCATGAGTTGGCCGTAAATTATTATATACAAACTGTTAAAAATAAAAAATGGCAACATAAACACTGTGTTAAATTCAGCACATTAAAATATAAACATAAGATCAAAATAATATACTACATATCAAAATAATATACTACATACTTACCTTGCTGAACATACGACCCATAAACTTCTCGTACTTTACTTTAATTCCAACCACATTTCACTTGAAAATTCATGAAATTATATTTTCCATCCGCTCAGTTATCGTACTGTCTACCTCAAAACAATATTCATACATCTAAACATTCAGCACATGAGGCATTTCTCCTATCGAGTATAACTGTTTCTCAACAAAAAAATCTTGTCTCCACATTGCAAGAAGCTTTTCAGATAAACTCTTCCCCCATGAAAATTATTCGTAACTACCATTCTCAACCATCACAAAATTCGATCTACTAATGGTAGCATCATGGATTTGTGAATACACAAAAGTGTGAATGAAGTAAAGTATTGACATGTTCAAAGCATCAGAATTATTGTCAAAGTTGCTCAACTTGAATCGCTGTAGAAAAAGAGACCTTTTGACTGAATTTTTTGAACCTGAAAAATACTTCGCCATTAATACGGACTTTTATGATTCAGTATAGAGGCGTTCCTCGATGTTCCCTGTATATTTAAGACTGGATATAATGACATACTCAATAATAGAAAACTTGAGAATGGTTTTCTGCACGCAAACGTGAATTTCCTTCGAATTGTCTTGCTCTATCTTAAGCATAAGTAAGCATTTGGATATTTGACCCTGATAATTACACTGCGGCATATATAGAAATGAATCAAAAATTATTTGACGAAATAGATTTAGAACTTCTTCACCAAGATAATCATTTATGTCTACTCCAAAATTTCGATTGCAATAACCATCGAAATACAACGGATGGTTAACATGTACATAGATGATGTCCATTGCCTCGACATCTCAGTAGTAGTTTAACAACTTATGATAGTTTATGTATTTGTTTTTCATATACACATTAAATGTTCAGTGCATCAAACTAACATAACAAAATATAATGACTAACATAACTTATGTATATGTGTTCAATATTGTATGTGCAATACATATATACTTACTAATGTACAAACACCCATTAATCGGTTATATATATGAACTATATAGATCATTATAGTTTAAACAAACACATCATCAAATGTATATGCCCAACATATACAAAGATTTGATTTGTATTTCCATAAACAAATTATGGCAGAAATTCAAACTGATGATAAAATTCATAATCTACCTAACACTAACAACCATCCCATATTAATTAATAGTTTTAAAACCTTATATTACTGAAAAAAATAAGATAAACCCAGATCAAATCTAAAAAAATATCAAAAATGAAAAAATCATGTATACCTTAGATAGACGTGGACGTGTAGTATCATCTTTTTTGGCTTTTCTTGAGGATTCTCCAATAGCTTTTTTCGACTTTTCAGCAGCAACTATTTTTAATCTTTTTAATCTTGTTGGGATCGTTACGATACTTAGATCTGTTTTCATCAAAGTTAGGTTCCTCGTAATCAAAAACTCCGGGAACGAGCCCAACTACCGAATTTGTTGGTTCGTTATGCTCTAACTGAGTTAATCCTAACTTAAAAGGAGAATCATCCATTTACTAAGTACTAAGTTGTTAATTTAGTACTTCAAATAGACGATTTTGAAACGAAAAAAGGACACTAAAAATATAACAACTAAATTTTGAAAAAGTAGAAACCCAAAAAATTACTTAGTAAGAAATGCAATAATTTGTTCATTCAAAAATCTCCAAATTTTGGTTAATTAAATGTTGAAGAAAAATTATTAATCTCAAATCTTAAAAATCAGAATGATAAAAGGAGAATAAGTTAAAATTGAATGCTATCAATTGAAATGAGGTACGGCTACTTTGAAGATGATAACCAGTCCTTGATTGTAGCCTTATTTTTAGGGGGGAAAACGGTGAAAGAAATCCAGCTCCTTATGTATATGTAATTTTAGAGAGATAAACACAAAAAGATGAAATTTTTGTGATATTTTTGGAGAGTTGAAATTTTTTGTAATATTGAAAACATAAGTTGTGTATTTGTATAATTTTTAGTTGTTTATCTATGATATGTAATTTTTTTCATTCTTTTAATACTATCATTTTTAGCCCAAATTAATTACAAAAATCTTAGAGCTTTGTATTTCCAACACGGTAGTACAACTTTCCCAATATCTTGTTTCAATACGAGAGTTGCTAAAAGTAAAACTCAAAAAAGAAAAAGATGGATCATAAACATGAAAAATTCTTCGACGAGTTACGTAATATGCTTGAAAGATGGTTCCACATTAGATTTCGACGTAAAAATTTAATAGGGTGATCAATTCTCATTTTACCATTTAAGATAAACCTAATTTTAACAAAATATTTAACATTTAGTCAGTGTTGACAAACATTAGACAAAGGTTTGCCTGCTCTACTTCCATTTCTTCTTGCTTCTTAGTCTTAAGGTTCTATGAAGTGAGTGCTAATCCCATTTTTTTTCCAATCAAGAGAAGCACTTTTGAGTTGTAGCTAGAGAAGCTGTCTGAAGCTCTTTCGTTTAACGAAAACAATTACTGATAGTACTTCTTTCGGCTTTGTGGAGTCGGCCAGCACAATTATGAATTCTTCTACCTTAAACCTTACCTGGTTTTTTTTTCTAATAAATGCTGAATTTTTAACTTTGAAGTGTATATCTTACATGAACTCTCATTTTATTAACAACTCGACCACACCTTTAAATGTAATTCACATTCTTGAATCGGTAATGAAGCAAGATATAAGAGCTAAGTAATCCTGGAATAAAATGAGGACTATTTTATCCCATATTCAGTGTGAAGTATTAATTAGTACCGAGACTATTTATCCCACCATTTACACCATAGTGATGGATAAGTAATCCTGGTGGGATAACCACTCGACTACACCCTTCAATGTAATTCACATTCTTGAATCGGTAATGAAGTAACGTATAAGAGATAAATAGTCTCGGAACAAAATAAGGACTATTTTATCCCATATTTGGTGTGAAGTATTAATTAGTACCGAGACTATTTATCTCACCATGTACACCATAGTGATGGATAAGTTATCTCATATACATGGTGGGATAATTAATTCCAGGATAACTCCTTCCCAACCAAACTACCGAGAACAATAAGAAATCAAAAAATAAATGTAATGATAAAGGTAGATGAACAAATTGAACAAAAGAAACACAAGGTTTCTCAAATATGACTAACAACGGCTACCTAGTAAGATTTTTGTAAAATTGTTGCATTGAATCAAACCTTATCTTGGTTCATGCATATGTAATTTAATCAGCAGAGATGAAGTCTCCATCAGATATGAATAATATGAACAGTGCAACGATTTCTACAAGAGTTATAGCACATGTAATAGGAAAACCATAATGCTATACACGACTAAATGGTTGTGAGTGTATAAATGATGACCATCTGTGATTAGAGGTAGTTAAACTTCCAACATTACTCCTACATAATACTCTACTGATTTGCAAGATGCACCACAACCCATGGCGTTAGCTGAAGATTACAAGCTCATTTGGTTTGGGAATTGGTTATCTTGGAATTAGTTATCCTACAATTGTTATCCCACCCTCATCGTGGGATATAAGGAACCCGAAACAAGATATCCCATGATATTCAATTCTAAGATAAAAAATCCCAAAATAAGTTATCCTGTAATTTTATCTCAACCAAACAATAGATAAACTCGTCATAAAATTAATCTAGAGATGAGTATTACCCTTTGACCAATCGAGCCCTACAACTATTAGCACCGTTGCCTTCTCTACAGATAAACCCATGTGCATCAATCATCCCGTGTATTTGAGAGGACTTTGTCCGTAACACGAAAAAGAAAACACTAAAAAAAGATTGTACAACTTTTTCACCTTCTACTGAAAAAATTTGAAACATATTTTACATGCAGGATAAATAGTCAGGAACATTACTAGAAGATGAATAGTAGATTTCCATCAGCAGGCCAAAATAACTAGCTTTGAAAGGAAACACAACATTTGGATGATTTGCCTTCGATTGCACCCAGTCTCCTAGCTCCATTGCCTGTTGCCGCCATAACCCCTTCCACGGTCTCGAAAACCTCCGTGACCTAGCCATAGAAGAAAATCATTAAGATGAAAGCATAGATGGTAAAGCAGAGGCATTTACTGTCACTATAAGGTACTTCTCATAGGCCGTGACGTTATTAACAGCAAACACATCCTACTGAAAAGTCGCTCCATCAGGAAACACATCAAAGCCCAACTATCATCTCTTTTCTGCCTAGCTTCTCCCCGTAAGTACTTTTTTGAAAAGCCCTTTTGAGAAAAACACTTAGAAGCATTTTTAAAAAGCTTGGCCAAAACATCAAACTGTTCCTCGCCAAAAGTGTGTTTTAAATGTATTGGCCAAACACAAACTGTTTCTCGCCAAAAGTACATTTTTGAAAAGCACTCAAAAATATGTGCTGATTTTAGAAGCTTGGCCAAACAGGCCATTAGTTCACCTATCCCACCCATAAAAAGGAGATTCAAAATATCCAATCTATTGATGTGCTATGATGAACCAGAAGCTCAGATTTGTTTCCACCTAAGGCCAATAGACTAACCTGGAGGGGGAGGAGCACCACATCCCATTTTAGCCAATTCAGGACTGACCTTCTGGCCAGCCTCCTCAAGAATGTTAACAAGGTCCTTCGCAAACCTAGCATTAGCAGCAGTAAAGAATGTGTATGCTGTCCCTGAGGCACCAGCCCTTCCTGTTCTACCAATGCGATGAACGTAGTCCTCCAATGATCCAGGAAAATCATAGTTGATTACAAATTTTACGTCCTTCACATCTGTACCAACTCAAAAGTAAGTTATAATGACCGTAAAATGTTTGCAAGTAGTAGTTAACTTGGTTATGTTGCAAGTTTACTCATTTCTCCCTAAAACAATGTTAATGGGCCTTCAGAGATTGAAGTGCACTCAACCCCCAACTAAAGTGACAACCATTTACCATGCTTACTAACCTTCTTGCGTAGAAAATCTTCTCCTCGTCGGATTACCCTCTTAAGAGCAGATATTAGCCATTGCTCTTTGTAGCAAAGTATGCAAGGGTATATAGCAAACAAGATAAATGGAGCAATCAGAACATACCAAGTGCCAATGTGTGTTATTTCTAGTCATATGTTAGTTAAAACTGAAAAAGTGTCCTTTTTGAAAGAAAACTGAAAAATTCTCCTTGTGTCATCTACAAGATGCTACGCAATACGAGCCTGGATATCTTAATATCTGATGGCCACAAAATTTGAGATTGGCAATCCATGAAAATATGATTGCTACTATAGATTATAATAACATCAATAGCCATAGACAGAGGATAAGTATAACAATGTAGAAATCCATAGAGACAGTTCTGAGGGATCAGACACATGATAGAACATTGTATTTAGACGAGATCAAGATTTAGAGAACCTCTGGTTTGCCTTAGAAGATGAGACATATGTAAGATTTAAAGAAACTCTGGTTTTCAAAAATCTCTAGCTTTGCTAAATTTATTTAGTATGTGCAAGATTTAGACTCCGATTTTTAAAAACCTCTAATTTCCTATCTTTTTTTTTTTTTTTTGATAATTTGGTAAGATTTGTATTCTTCAGCATTAAGGGTATGCTGGCCACCACCAAAAAAGAGAAGCAATTACAAATCTCCTATTAATTCCACTATTTGCTCTATATCTACTATACACAGTTGTTTACATCAAAAAAGTAAAGATACAATACAGTTCCATTTAACTTTGTGAATAGAATTGAACCTATCTTTGAAACATCTACCATTTCTCTCTAACCAAACAGACAACCAAATGCATGATGGAACTAATCTCCACCATTTCTTCTGACTCTTACTACCTCCCCTCCTAATCCAGCAGCTCCAGCAGCTCAATAGATCTGAGGTGTGCTCTGGCATAGTCCAGCTGTAGCCTGTTATGTTAAGGAAGAGGTTCCATAGTTGTGTAGTGAAACTGCAATGTAGGAAGAGATGTTTGTTTGTTTCCCTGTCATATTACACAAGAAACATCTGGGAACTAGCTGTCTTCCTTTCTTCTGTAACAAACACTTCTTAAGTTAAGCATGCTTTCTTAATCACTAACCAAATAAAACACACTACCTTGGTGGGGATAGTACTTTTCCAGAAGTAATTCCAGTGATATTGATATCCCACCCCAGATACTTCTGGACCTCTTTTATATGCACTACTTACTGTGAAGGCCCCATCCTTGTTGTGATTCCACAGCAACCTATCTGCCACTACTATTAACTTTCCAAGCAAGGTAGACACCCTATCCATTTCCCAATCATTTAGCAACCTTCTGAAAGAGACATCCCAGCCCCGTAATGACCAGAAATCACTCACTTTAGCTTCTAGATTTGCACATATCCGGAAGAGGTCCGAAAATTGATCCTTGAGGGGAAGTTGGTCAATCCGTCCATCATGCCAGAAGCTTGTCTTGATTCCATTACCTACCTTAATACTTAGGTTGGCTTCCATCAGGGGCCGCCAAATATTCCTGATAGTTCTCCACACCCCCACACCACAAGGATCAACGGCTATCTTTGAACACCAAGGATTGATTTCAACAAACTTTGCCACAATAACTTCTTTCCATAAGGCGCCTTCCTCTTTAGTGTATCTCCATAGCCACTTCATGAGTAAGCTTTCATTTTGCAGCCTCAAATTTCTGACTCCCAGCCCCCCTCTCCCTTTGTTCAGCAAAACAGTCTTCCAATTCACTAAAGAGTAACCCTTTCCTTCTTTATTTCCTTGCCATAGGAAGTTTCTTCATAGCTTCTCTAGCTTCTTCACAACTTTGGCTGGCATTGGAAACAAAAACATCACGTAAGAAGGTAAAGCATCTAGGACAGAATTGATAAGGATCAATCTACATCCCAAATATAGGTACAACACCTTCCATTTAGTAAGTCTCCTCCCTATTCTTTCCAAGATACCATCCCAGATTTCTAAAGCCTTATGTTTGCTACCTAGAGGCATGCCCAAATATGTTGTAGGCAGTTGGTCTATTCTGCAACCCAGAATGCTTGCCAAAACCCTGAAGTTGCACCTCATTAACTGGAAAGAGACTACTTTTCCTCCAATTAACTTTCAACCCTGCTACAGCTTCAAATAATACAAGAATCACTCTGATGTAGCTTATCTGTTCAACAACTGGCTCACAAAAGACGACGGTGTCATCTGTGCATATAGCATATGACTGATTTCCTACTCTCTTCCCACACTATTCCCAACTTTGAAGCCACTGACCCAGCTTTGTTGGGTTGTTATTCTCATCATACTGCCAAAACCTTCCATTACCAGGATGAAGAGAAACAGGGAAATGGGATCACCCTGCCTTAACCCTCTTCCTGATGCAAAAAAACCCACAGGTTCTCCTTTCACGAGAATGGAGAACCTGACAGTTTTGATACAAAATTCTACCCACTTAACCCATCTGTTTCCAAACCCCATTTGTCTCCATATGTTAAGCAGGAAAGCCCAATTCACACAATCATAAGCTTTCTGTATATCTAACTTACACATTATGCCTTGGACTCCACTCTTCAACCTTGAGTCAATACATTCACTAGCAATGAGTGTCGCATCTATTATTTGCCGCCCTTTAATGAAGGCTATCTGGTTCTAGTTGACCAATTTGTTTATCACTTTCTCAAGCCTTCCAGCAAGTAATCTAGCAATAATCTCGTAAACTCCACCTACCAAACTAATCAGTCTAAAATCTTTTAACTCTGAAGCTCCAGATTTCTTTGGGACTAGAGCAATGAAGGTTGCATTGAAACTCTTCTCAAATGCTTGATTTGAATGGAAGTATTGAATTGTACTGATGATATCTTGCTTTATCAGACTCCAAAAAGATTGGAAAAAAACCATCGGGAAACCATTTGGACCAGGTGATTTCTCACTAGCACACAAATTTACACATTCCAATATCTGTTCTTCCTCAAAAACTCTCTGTAGCCATATTTGTTCCTCCTCAGTGATCCTTGAGACCTCGTGTAGTCTTAAGTCAGGCCTCCAAGTCTCAGTCTCCTTGTATAAATCTTTGTAGAAACTTTGCACTGCTCATGAATATTATTTCCTTCCACTACCAATTGCTCCATGGAATTGAACCTCTTGCGTGAGGTTGCAGTTCTATGAAAAAACTTTGTGTTCTGGTCCCCATGTTTCAACCACTGGACCCTAGATCTCTGTTTCCAAGCAATCTCCTCCCTCTTTGCTACCTCTTCAAATTCCATGGACAGGTTAACCTTCTGTAATATTTCATCATCTGTGAGGGGTCTTTGTTCCAGTATATTCTCCCAGTTTGCAATCTGATTAAGGATATCCTTTTTCCTTTGCTTCCAGTTCCCCCTTTCTCTCTACTCCATTCCTTTCAAGTTTGCTTTAAGCAATTTCAACTTTTCAGCAAGTACAAAACCAGGTCCGCTAGTCACCACGAAAGACTCCTACCACTCTTTCACCTTTTCTTTGAAACCTTCTACTTGTAACCAACAAGTCTCAAAATTTGAAATAAGACTTTTTACATTCCCAATTTCCACAATCAACATAGTAGGATTATGGTCTGATGCTAGTTTGGCTAAGCTGCACTGTTTTATCTGATTAAAGTATTCCCCCATTCAATACAGTGTAGAAATCTGTCTATTCTACATGCACAACTATGTTCCTCCCCTCTTCTCCATGTAAAACGTCCTCCAAATAAAGGAGGATCCACCAACTCTAAATCTTCAATACATGATGAGAATTCAGTCATGGCCCCATTTAATCTGGTACAGTTGGTCCTTCAGACGAATACCTGATGACATTAAAGTCCCCGCTCACTACCCAAGGATCATTGCGACAGTCTCTAATGTCTTTCAGTTCCTGACACAGCGTTCTCGTAGTAACTCTGTTGCAATCAGCATAAACTGCACCAATGTACCAGCTTAAACTCTCATTCACACTTGAAAATTTGCACGTGATGCATTGACTCCCCATCCCCACCAGTTCAGCTTTCCAGATTCTTTTATCCCAAAGAACTAAAATCCCCCCCCTGCTCCCATGTGCTTCCTTGTGAATTTCCCCCGCCCATCTACTACTCCATATACTATGTAACATGTTGTCTATTAGACCATCCAACTTTGTCTCCACAAGAACATAAATATCTGCCCCCCACTGATTAATTAACTTCCTCACCGTCTCTCTTTTATTATCTCCATTTAACCCCCTAACTTTCCAAGAGATAATTTAACTCTCATTGATAATTAAGAGTTAAGAGTTCTCCCACTAGACTTCTCCCACTAGACCTTGGTTCCCCATCCTTGAAATTCATATCAAAGAATAAATTTCTCACTTCTTTTGGGATAATGCTATTAGATCTTGTGGCTTTAAGACCTTCTCCCTGCTTCATCTCCTTCTCTCTCCTTTGATCTAACTTCATCAACAGAGCATAGGCTTCCTCTTTGCATCCCTTGATATCGACTCCAAATTGTTGAGTTAACTTGATCGTGTTAGATTGGACCGATGAATTAGCTTTTGAGGCTAAATCTTCCTCTAATTCGTTGTTGTCAATTTGAAGAGGTGTAGGATTACCCTCAGAATACATTACTACCAAGGCTTCAGAGAAATCCATCTCATCCACAGTGCTTTGTTTCTGTATTGGTTCGACCTCAGCAAAAATTTCAATTTCACCCATGTTTCATCCTCTGCATTATCGCATATAACTCGTCTCCCCCACAGTTCTCTTTGGTGCTCTATCATCTTCCTGCAGAGTCGATTTTCACTGCTTACTTCGAAAGTGACAAAGTTTGTACTTACTGACTCTTCATCTGCAAACTGAATGTAATTCAAGAAGGGCTCAGAAAAAAGGTTTGAAACTTTTTTTGGGCCCAAAGGTTTGGGTTCTGTTAATTTTGGAATAGGATTGGGCTTCTCCAGAATAGGCCCAACACCTATATTCTGTGTTTGAAAAAATCCACTTGCCCCACTAAACTCCAACCTACATAATAAAATTGTTGGGCCCCACTTGAAAATTTGAAATCACCTCACCCATCGTCACATGACCCTTGACAGCTACACTTTCCTGTTCACAAAGTAAATCACGTGGGAGCTCACGTGCTGGGACCCACAAGCTTCTTAAAAGAGTTGGTATTAGCTGCTTCTTTATTCATTGTGTTTTCCCTCAATATCTGTTGGTCCAAGACTTGGACCCCTTCTCCTTCCCCTTCTCGGACATGAAATCTCACCGGAGCTTCTGCCCAGATCCGAGATGTAAAGAAGAATCCACCACTCTCAATAGTTACTTCCTTTGGATAGATATTCCAACTCCATGGATTTTGATTCTGACCCATGTAAAATGATTTCTTAGTTCTGTTTCCTCTTCTGTTTCTATCCATCCACCACAAAAATCTCCAATGGCCTAGAAGCTTTTCTACGACCACAGATAGAGGGGCAATCCAACAATCCTAGTTGAATTAGGGTTAGCTTTTTCTTCAATAGCTCCGACCGTTGGACTCCACCATTGGAATCTGATGCGCAACTGCTTCCAAAACCATTCACCATCCATCACTTGTTCAGCCGCTGCTTTAGAAGCAAACTCAAATAGTAAATATCTATTTCCCATTTCATAAATGTTCAGCCCAAAAATTTGCTTCCACATGCGAGGACCATCTTCTAATCTCTGAGAGGGTTGGTGTATCGACATCCTTGAAATTGCCAACCAAACTTCTACTAAGAACTTCATTTTGTTTGTTTTGCCTGTCATTAAATGAACTTTCCCTTCTTTTGGACCATTTAATACATTGAAGGGCACCAACATAAGGAATGTTCTTGTCAATCAATTTAGGCTCCATTGGGACATTCTCACTCTTGTGGATATTAATTAATCTTTCCACCCTTTCTGCAATGAACATCCAACTTGAGTTAAAGGTTTGTTCAGGAATTATCAACACCGATCTCCTTCCTTTCATATTTATGATGTTGATGTACCTACCAAACTTATTGAAATTACTTGCACAATAAGTTTCAGAGAAATCAAAGTTTCCTTTTGTCAATGAAGCTTCTTTCTGTTTTTGTATCAACCAAACCATTGTCCTCTCATTAAAATGGGTTTTAGTGAAGTAGTTCCTACTCCTTTCAGTTCATTCGTACAGCTCTACCTGGGTACCTGAAGTTCTTGAAACATCAAAAGATTTGAAACCTACAGCAAAGTAGAAGGTGTCTTCTTCCATCATATCAATGGAGAAAACAGGTATCAGAAGAGAGAGGAGAGAGAAAATAGAGAAGAGGAACGAGAATAAATGGAAAGTGAATATCAAAGGAGAGAGGAGGGAGAGATAGAGAAGAGAAAAAGGATGAGAAGGGTTGATTCCGGTGACCAGAAGGGTCACCGGGAGGAGAAAAGGAATGGAAGTTGGGTTAGGTCATACTCTTGGGAAGTGGCAAGGCAGACATTTTAACTTTTTGATTCCTATAATTATTATCTGTGTTATCACTAAAATACATTATTTAGTATGAAAATTAACAGACCTGATAGAGCAAATCAGGTAATAGGAACCTCTAGTTTCGTAGAATTATTTAATATGTGTGAGATATAGGGCTCATTTGGCCATACGATCTGAAATCATTTGAGATGAAGTTGAAGTTTTGTTTGGACAAGCAATTTGAACTTTTAAGTTAGTATATGTTTTCTCATAAACAAGAAACCCCACAAATTGTGAAAACTATTAAACTTTCCTTAACTCTTATAGAATGCTATCAAATGAACAGCCTATTATTCATAAATAGGATATCGTGATACACTAAAACACTGCATTTAAATTGCATCTCTCCATGTTTCTTTAATATTAATTCTTTCACATGGTATACATAATTTTATAAAGAAATCAAAAAAAAAATTTCTTACCTTATCCCGCACTCAAAACCCAAATCGCTATTAATTTATTTTAAAAAAATTCATTTTTTTCTTACCCCCTACCCGACCCTACCAACCCTCTCCCCCTCCAAAAAAATAATTTTTTAAAATTTATTTTTGAAAAATTTTAAATTTTTCCTTACCGCACCCTCACTCCCCTACCCCCCACCCCCCCAATTAAAAAAACTATTTTTAAGAAAATTCAAACTTTTTTCTTTTCCTCCGCTATCCAACCCCACCGCCACCCCACCCATACCAACCTCTCCCCTAAAAAAAGTATTTTTTTTTCCTACCCCACCCTTACTAGCCCGCCCCCACCCCAAAGAAAAAAATTTTAAAGAGCTAATTTTTTTCTTACCCCACCTTTACTACCTCTCCCCTCAAAAAAAATGTATTTTTTAATTTGTTTTTTTAATTTCTTATCCCACACTTGTTATCCTATTCGTTCTCATTGTTTTTGTTAAATATATACAAATACTTTTAGAAAATAAATACTTACCCAATTTGCATAACGAACACACGAATATACGTTAGAAACAACTTATTTTTCTAGAAAACGTTCTTCCTCCTTCATATCGAACGCACCCTGAAAAAAGTATTTTTCAGGATCAAAAATTATTTTTCTAAAATGTATTTTTACTCTTTAGCTAATCACTAAAATGTATTTTTTCATTCACCAACCAAACACTAGAAAATATTTTCTGAAAAATATTTTCCATCCACCAACCAAACATAAAAAAACAAGAAATCAACTTGTTTTCCAGGAAAACATTTTCTAGAAAAATATTGTCCATGGAAAACATTTTCCTTCATACCAAACACACCCTAAGGCTAAGTTGATAGATTGAGTATTTTTTTCATCTATAAGCTTTTACTAGTCTCTTCCCACCACATGCTTCTCGTTTTTTTTAAAACACATTACCTAGTCTGCAAAACAAAATAGATTATAGGTCATACAACAATCCCAACTAACTTGTGATTGAGGCGATTGAGTATTTTTTTTCATCTATAAGCTTTTACTTAGTCTTCCCACATCATGCTTCTCATTTTTTTTCAAATCACATTACCTAATCTGCACCTCACCCTTTTATCCGGTATGTATATTATTCTACTACGATGTTTAACACAAATAAATAACTTGTTTCATCTTTCACATCACTAGATAAAAAGGTTGAACAAATTACAACCAATATTGATAGTACAGCAAGGTCATTAAAGATGAACCTTTAAATGGCCTGGACTATCAATTTCTGCAAATCGGTGAATATTTTTCATGTGAGAAGCAAATCAAACTTTTTGCAATAATTTTTTTAGAACAATTCAAGCAGATCGTTCCCGTCTCTGCCACCTAAAGAACATACGTTCTCCCTCATTTGTTTGTATTTATTCTCTCTATTGCGCATGTATGCGTTTTCTTTGCAGATGGAGAGGCAGAGTTGGGAGGAACTCATACTAACGGACTCCCTACAAGTCAATGGGGAAAATAACAAATTTCTAAAGAAAATGAGAGCTGAATGTCTTTGGTGTTGGGAGCACGAGGAATTGGAGATGAGATCTAACAATAAGATAAAGCACTAAATGGTGTTATATTTATAAACAGGCCAATAGCATTTCCTTGTGCTAGGCATACCTAGACCTCGAGCAGCAACGTCTGTAGCTGTCATTATGGGAGACTTTCCAGCTTTGAATTCTGAAAGGACCCAATCTCTTTCAGCTTGACTCTTATCACCATGAATAGAAAGTGCAGGCCAACCATCCATCCGGAGCTGCCGAGTTACTTGGTCACACCCCTTTTTGGTGTCCATGAATATTAAAATCCGACTACCATCCATAATATCTTCCAGCAACTTTACTAATCTGAATTAACAAAACAGGATTAGTTCAAAGGAAGAATCCAACCAAATATGAAAAAACATATGTTAAAAGGTTTTGAGGACTGCAATACTTGAAATAAGGAATAACACCCTACTTATTGTACTTCTGGCTCTCTGAGACAATATCCACATACTGGCGAATAGCATGATTAGCTTTCAGGTCAGCTGAACCAATGATCACCTAAGCAATTTTGCAGAGAAGGTTAAAAAGAAGCATACAGATAGCTGGGTCACAACATAGTGATCAATATCCTCACTTTGAATGGACTGAGGAACTGGATCAGAACCTCGAAAGGAACTCACTTTGTATGCGTTGAAAAGGAATTGTCGTGCAAGCTGTTCAACTTCTTTGGGCCACGTGGCACTCCAATACAGCGTTTGACGATCTGGGCGTATCTGCACAACCATTGAACCATAAAATCAACATCCTAGTATGGAGAATGTCAAAGTGGGAGTTTAACATGTAAACAGAATGCTTATTGACTAGACAAAACAGGAGTTACATTTCTCTCCTGTGAATGTTTTGAATTGTCCAAATAAATTAAAAAAATTAACAAGAAGTTTCTTTCAGACTTCCAGTACAAGTTTAGTCCTTCTGGATGAGCGAAATTGTCAATTGAACTCCAGAACTAAAAGGCTGGAAGGAGAAACAAAAGCTAAAGTCAATTGTCTATTCTGAGAGAGTACCTTCTTTATGCTGACAAAAAGTTAGTTCTTTCATCAGATTTGAACACACAAAAAAATAGAACAAACACTAGAAATGATAGTAATACGTAACTGCAGCAGATTCCAGCAGAAACATAGAACTTTCTAGGCAATCACTTGCTTGCAAATCAAACTTTTTGGTTAACAAACCAGAGAAATCGGGAATTCAATTCAATATAAGATCTATTTATCCTTTTCAGAAGACAGACTAACCTCACAGAGGATACACTATACAGTTGCTTAAACGTCATAAGAAATAATTTCAAAGTAACTTATAATTTGAGCCGAGAACAAGAACTTGATCCAGTAAGAGAAAGCAAGAAAAACTAGTAATTCAGAGAAATGAAAGACAGAACAGCTAATGGCATTTCATATGCAGAATACTAAGAAAAGAAGGGAAACACAATTTAGTATCTAACAGGTAAATGCAGAGACAAACCTGAGAAACAATTTTGCGGATCTGAGGTTCAAAACCCATGTCTAGCATGCGGTCAGCCTCATCCAGCACGAGATATGTCACTCTTCGCAGATTTGTATTGTTAGATTCTAACATATCAATCAACCGTCCAGGTGTGGCAATAACAATTTCAACACCTAGCAAGTAAAAATATACTGACTAATTCTATTATGACATGCAAATAATACTACAAAACTGAGAGAAGAAGCTCTAGGATATACCCGATCCATCAACATCACGACACAGTACTAAAGTCACGTTGAGCATATCACCACCTACCTTTCTGAAGATCACGAACTTGGGGACCCTTTGGGACCCCACCATAAATGCAGGTATTCTTAATCCGTGATGATGCACCAAATTTAGTAGCTTCCTGTTGAATCTGAACAGCAAGTTCGCGAGTTGGCGCTAACACTAAGACAATTGGACCATCTCCAGGCGCTTGAAAATAAGATATGAACAAATAGAAATAGAGAGAAAAATTGCATCAAAATCACACAATGCAGCAAGAAGAAAATACTGCTCAACAAAGTATGAAGATGCATGTACTCGTGAGTGAATAAGCTGCTCTGCACTTATACCTAAAAATGGCTGGGCATTAACGTGCACAATTGCAGGCAACAGATAAGCAATTGTTTTCCCAGACCCTGTTTCTGCTATACCAATGAGGTCACGACCCTTCAAAGCCATAGGCCAACCTTGAGCTTGAATAGGTGTAGGTTCAGTGAAGCCAGCCTTTTCAATTTCTTGCAAGACATAATCTGAAGTAGTGGCACCAAGCAAGCATAGAAAGAGGGAAAAAAGAGAAACAAAAATGATGTGTCATTCAACCAAAAACTTGTGACGTGTTATAAAAGATATTGATATGTATGAAACCTGTCAAAGGTAACAGGAGCCATTTGAAAAAGATAATACGAAAACAACAATTAAACAGAAAAAGCAGTATGAATTGACGAATTCTACGTTAAAAGTCGGAAACTACCCCACAGTCGCTAGATCTGCACAGCTCGGTAATTCAGTAAATCAGACACGTTGAAGATCCACAATGGTCATTTGTATAAATATTTGCACACGTACTCGATCTGAAATCATGCATGACTTCCATTATTCATTAAGACCATCCTTCTATCTCCTATGATGTTGATTTAGTTCATATTGATGGGCAATTCCAAGTATCTATAGTTGAGCACTGTTCAAATATCAAGAGAAAACAATTGCCACTACACTACTATCCACCTCATCAGCCCCAAACAATACCAAGAGGATCCCACACCGCAATATGTAAGAAATTGTAGCAAGCAACACCACAGTTGAGCACTTGGACAAGCTAAGAGTATACTCACAATAATATTTCTGTTATGGAGGGGGAGATACTGATATTTCTGTTTTGGTGTAGAGTCAGAATTAATGGTGGCAAATAGGCAGGGTTGAAAACGGGTCAACATAAAATGGGTAATAATTCAACCCACCCATATTTCATAAGGGTAAAAGTAGGTTGGTGACAGATGGATTGGGTAAAAGAGGGTTGACCCATATTTTCACATATTTCCATGAGTAAATGGTTCATTGGTGTGGTCTCCAACTACATATGCTCAAATCAATCATTTATATCTAATTTCTTTGAACTAAAATAGTGTTTGCATGATGCATTTATTAGTAATGGAGACTTGAAAGTATTGGGCTAAGTACAACAGGTTAAACTACACTGAGCGTAAAAAATATGCAGTTTTAATCGACCAATATTCTCATTCAATTAGACTGTCGTCTCGAAGTAACATATTCAATTCCTGATCCATAATATCTTTCTTTTAGAAGTTGTTAGCTTTACTTTAATGGTCCTGACTAACTTGTTTTAATGCATTTTGTAGATACGGACTGAGGAAAAAAACAAATTTATAGGCTGATGAAATTCTTGCTCTTATTGGGGATAGGTGTGATGGTGTCATTGCTAGGTGATCATAATTGTTAATTGCTATCCGTGTAAAAGAACTGTTTACACTATCATGTCGCCATTAAAAGATACAGTAATTATAAGTAATTGTATACAAAAAAGTGAGATTATTGGACTAAAAAATAAACCAAATTCTACTACAATAGGTTAAAACACACTAATAACGTATAAGTTATAGTTATTAATCGGAAAAAATTTATCCGCACCCAATATTTAAATCAACCAAGAAACTAATATTCATAGAGTACCTCATAATTAGTAATATAGCAGGCAAATAATATACCCATGTGTACCCATATTATTACGGGGCAAATATGGGCTGAATTCCAAATTTTACCCAATTAAATATCACTCCCCAAACTGTTAAAATATGGGTGGGGCGATAAATCGGGGCTCATTTTCTCGCACTACTCACAATATACATTTATGAATCAATTAGTCCAATTTTACCAGCTACAACGGGTTACACACCCTATATCCCCAATTTTGTTAAGTCAATTGTGACATTTTTTCACACCGTTACTGTACATTTTTCTTTTTCGATCAAATTTACACCGTATACAACTAATTTGTTTTTGCTGGAGACGGGATAGTGGCACTATAAAGGCCATTTGCTTTAAACCTTTAAAAGAAACTAAGAGCAGGGAAGGAACTATGGCCGACATAAGCTCACCAATTAGGATGCGTGACTGCCTCTATCTTTATTTTAGTCTAGGGAGCAGCTACAATCTAACTAATAAATAGTATGGTAGGACGAAACCAACACTCTGAAAAATATATCAACAATTTGATTCTTTGAAACATTTCTAAGAAATGAAAGATTGGTTAGAGAAAAAATTACCCATACCTGGAAATCCTACATCATGAAACGACTTTACAGGCTTGGGCACATCACGACCCTCAACAGTGATCTCCCGACGTCGTCTATACTCTTCCACCTCGCTTTCAGTCATTGCCGCAACGGACGGTGATTCAACATAAAAATTCTTCTCGAATGGAGTCAATCCATCCAAATCAACCTTCCGTGGCGACTCCTTACCCTCATAATCTTTCCTGCTCGATGATGATGACTTAAAATTTGAGCCCCCACCGAAGCCCCAATCACTGAAAATAATCCAAAACTAAACAGCTTATTCAAAGCAGCTTAAACCCTAACAATCATTAAAAACTATCATATAAGAAAGACATCTATGAGTATATCCATTTCTCCCCGAGGACCTAGAACCCAACCTAAAATAGCTAGGTGGCAAAGGATTCAGAAATGAGTATGCAACTCTCAGAGATACATTTTTTTAGAATGGTAACACACTCTCATATACTCCCTCATGTTACTTGCCCCAATACTAAAAATAGTTGTTTCAATTTACTTGTCCAATTTATGAAATCAAGAGAATCTTATTATAGTTTTTCCTTTCTACCCTTATTATTAAAAAAACTACGTAAGTAGTACTAGTCAAATTTTGAGTTCCAAAGTATTGTTCACAAGGTTAATTTAGTAAAACACACTTCTAAGTAAAGCTTGCTTGAGGAGTGTGCCAAGTCAACAGAGGCCAAGTAAAATGAAACATATGGAGTATATTTCTTTCTACCTACTAAAATAGATTTCTACCTACTAAAATAGAGTAGTAGTAATCAAATTTAGAGTCCAAAGTATCATTAATAAGGTCAGTTTAGTAAAATACACCTCTAATTAAAATTTTCTTAAGACGTGCGTCAGATCAACTTCAACAGGAGCTGGCCAAGTAATATGAAAAAGAGGGAGTATCTTTTTTCCCATGATCGATTTCAAATAATATTTGATTAATCCACAATTACATAAAGTTTACAGGAATCATAAACCCTAACTATAATTAGGCTCAATAAGAATATCATACACAAACTGCCGATATGACTACATTAATATATATAGTTGGAGAAAATCTAAAGCTACAACAACAACAACTACATACCCAGTACAATCTCACAAAGTGGAGTTTGGGGAGGGTAGAATGTACGTAGACCATACTACTACCTCAGAGGCAGAGAGAGACTCTTTCTGATAGACGGAGAAAATCTAAAGCTAAATACAGTGACAATCAATAATATGAGTATGTTTTTTGTAGGTATAAGAGGAGATAACCCGCAATTAAATACAAAGAAGCTAAACCCTAAGCACAATTACACAGGAATAATTAGGGTTTTTACCTGCGACGGTCGCGGTAAGAGCCAGGGTCGGTCGGACGGCTGTCGTAGCGACTCATTTTCCGGCAAATTCGTAGGAGGTTTTTAGGCTTGTGTATTTTATTATATTAATTAATTATTATATACTTGAAAGAGAAGCTTCTAGAAGGAAAAAAGTGGTGGTTTTATTTGCCAAAGGAAATAGAAAGAAATATTTGGGATAATGAATGTACTTTCGCCGCCGCTGTTGCTTATGTTTTATTTTGATCCTTACTGATCTGACCTACATTCAATTCTGGACCCTTTTAGTTTTTCAATTATCTCGATTGCGATCTCAATGTTTCAAATTTAACCTAAGAGGTCCCTTTCAGATTTCGATTTTCGATCTTTCAATAGTGTGCACCGAGTATCGGACCAAACTACTTCAGTTCAATATGATTTTTTTTAATTTAGGGGTGTACGAAATCGGTTCAACCGATAAATCGATTCGATAAAAATGTCATTGGTTTATCAATATCGAATTATTGGGTTAACGATTTTTAAACGATTTTGTAAAAAAATTTATTGGGCTATCGATTTGATTCTCGATTTTAAGATTTTAGTTCATGGTTACACCGATAACACAAGAAGATTATATGTTTATTCATAATTTTACAATAGTGGCATATGATTTAAATAAATATCTTACTATCTTTTGCATTTTATAGTTGTTGTCTTAGTGACAATAATTTATGTAGACTTTGTGCATGAATATAGAGTAGAAAAAATAAAAATAAAAGAAAGTAAAAAAAATAAATTAGAAGAGTATTTTTTTATCGGTTAAATCGAAAATCAAATCGATAAAGATCAAAAACCAATTAATCGAAACCCGATAACGAATATCTTACTTGATTTAGTTATCGATTTAGCGTGTTTATAAATCAAACCAATAAATCAAATGGATAATACACAAAATTGAACTGAATCGATCGATGTGCATCCCTCGTTTAATTAGATTTTTAAAATTCAATTATTCGGTGTTTATGAATGTAACTCCAAAATACATTAATAAATGACCTTAAAAGAGATTAAAAAAAAAAGAAAAAATTTCACAAAATCATAACTTAAAATATTTAAATTACTAAAAATCTCTTCACTTAATAAAAATTATAAATATCCCTTATTTATATTCTCTCTCTTTAAATCTCCAGATACATAACTTCTAGCCTAAAAATTAGGATATATTTATTGCCCTAAAAATTTCTTAATATCTTCTCTTCACCAATTTAATATTATTAATCTCTCTTTAGACTATTTATAAATAGTATAAACGTTATTTGCCCCAAAACTTTCACAAAAATCAGATTCAAGGTTCAAACTCATTTCATATAGCTAATTCAAAAATGACGAGCTACCTTTTTTATATGATTTTCACCACTCACTTTGCTCACAAATTTAGGTTCAAACATTATAACAAATCGACTTTATCAACTAACAATTAAGGGGTGGATGAGTTGAAGAAAGGGGAAAGGAGAAGTGGCGTAGCTTTAAATTATATACCAGTTTTGCTAAGATGCATGTGTTTATGATCAGAAGCTGTGTAGAAATACATTTAGTTTGCAAGGGCATATTGAGATACATAATTTATTTTATATATTTAGCAATGTTTTTAAACATATTTGATTGAGATATATAATACATTCAATAGATAATATAGAGATACATAATTGGTACAGCAAAATACATATAAGATTGTTATAATGTAGTATGTATCTCTAACGGACTTTAAAAAATATATCTTTTGTTATAAATTGTTAAAGGCAAAATAGTCTCGTGGGCTCTTGTACTTGTTCGAGTTTGTAAAGTGAACACCTCTACGTATACTTTTGTCATCTGAACCTCTCAATTCAATAAAACAGACTATTTTAAGTCCTTTTAACCATTGACTGATCCTACGTGGCATTAATGTTGTTGAGCTGAAAAGCCCCGTACAAGCACGTGTTTTAAGGCAAGTGACATCAATATTTTATGTTTAGAAATATTAAAAAAAAAAAAAAAAAAATAATAAATTTAAAAGAAACAAAAAAAACAAAATCCTATAAACTATTTTTTCTTCATCTCCCCCCACCCCCACCCCACACAACATTACCACCATAATAACCCAACCAACTGTCTCCCCACACTCCTTCTTCAGCAAATTTAGACAAATCCAGTAAGTGAAAATGCAAAAAGTAAGGAAAAGGAGTTTCCTTTTTTCAAACTCCAACAGCTAAACATCAATTTTTCGGCGAACCCAATACTTGAAAATGCTAAAAATGGGAGAAAGTGAGCTACTTTCTCAACAGAACTTAAGTTTTCAGCAGACCAAACAAGTGAAAATTACAAAAACAAAGAAAAAATTGATTCGTTTTTCAATTTTCGGCAACTAAAACTTCAATTTCTTGCAAATTCAACAAGTGAAAACTGCAAAAGATAAAAGAAAAATTAATTCTTTTCTCAAATTTCAGCAAATCAATTAAGTGAAATTCAAAAAAGGAAAAAAATGAGCTATTTTCTCAAACTCCGACAACTAAAGCATCAATATTTAACATATCTAACAAGTAAAAAATACAAAAGAAAGAAGAGAAAATTTGTTTCACAAATTTCAGCAAATCTAACACATAAAAATTCACTTCTTGTTCTTCTTCGGCCCCCACCACTTCGACTCTCCTCTACTTTTGTTCTTCTCAGATTCTTTTAAATTTTGAACAGAAAAAACACTTCTCAGATTTTCCAAAGAGCAAGAAGAATAGAAAATGGGGGGGGGGGGGGGGGGGGTCTTTATATTTACTTATTTTAATATTTAATATTTTTTATGTATAAAAATAACGTGAAAGTTAACGTGGAGATGGTTGTGTTACACACACCACACCGTAAAAGGGTTTAAAACATTACATTTATTGAGTTGAGGGGTTCAAATAACAAAAGTTTAAGTAGAGGTGTTCACTTTACAAACTCGAACAAGTACAAGGGTTTACGAGACCATTTCACCATTATTAAATGTCAAGTCCAAAGATGTCAAATACATCTTTCAATACATCAGATACATTTTGACATCTTGTATCTCTGTGTACATTACACATTTACTTTATGTATCTCTCGTTAGATAACTTTAGTGTAATATGTATATTAGTACAATAAGAGATACATATAAGATTGTTATAATGTAGTATGTATCTCTTACGGACTTTAAAAAATATACCTCTTGTTAGAAATACATGTATCTTTCATAATAATATGTATCTCTTGTCAATTTTGAAAAAAGTTTGGATAGAGTGTGGTTATGGGTAAACTAGTTGGGATTTATGTAAGTTTTACTATTATTATTTTTCCAAAAATTTCATATACTTGCCAAGTTAGTAGTGAATTGTTGATACATTATTGACCCTCAAAAGTTTCAAAAATTTACAAGCACTTGTCTAAGTTAGTAGCAAATTGTCAACTATATTATTGACCTAAAAAATTATCATAATGTAGTGTGATGCCCATTTACTTGGGGCAAAAGTCAAAAAATATTTGACCAAAAATCTTCTTGCAGCAACAAATTAAAATCAGGAGAATCGTCAATAAGCCTCTGAATATTCTTTCTACTCAACTTCTTGTTGAACGTAATTAAGAGTGGCATTGTATTCACTAGACAACTCAATTTCTTCATTCCAATAGTAATCCAGTGTACATGGTTGTTCAATACAGCAAGAGATATCTTAGTAAAAAAAATTGCAGAAGAAGAATGAATCTAAAAGTTGAATATGGAGAAGAATATTTTTAAAAAATTATATTATTAATAAAATAATGGTTTTTAGAGATATTTGGTTGTTAATTAGAAAATTTGCAGAGTAAGTTACTCCTTAATTGCCTTCATTACCGTTACTTTCCATAATTATAGCGAATTAGTTGTTTCTTAAGATGTATATTCAATCATGTATCTCTTTTAATATTATGTATCTGGCAAATTAAAAATCAGAATTTTATGAAATTTTGAAAAAAGTTGGGATAAGGTGTAATTATGGATAAACTAGTCAGGATTTATGTAAGTTTTACTTACAAAAAATGATACACACTTCGAAACTATCTAAATCAAGCAAAGCAATCATATCCACCTTCTCATCCGACATTAGGTTTTTTCAAGAAGCTTGTCATTGGCAAGACAAAAATTCACACAGGACGAAAGATGTAATATTACAATCATGTGAACTAAAGGAAAGACTTGAAATAATTTTCTTCTTCGGGAAATTTGAGCATGATATTGCTCCAACTACATTTGACATGGTAATTTCATGGTACTATTTAGATATCCAGCACATAAGTTGAGTTATGAATTAGTCTTTACTAGGGAGAAAATAAAGAGTGATATTGATTTTATCCCTAATTTCAAGGGGAGATCAATCCCCATTATTTTGGAGTCTTCATGTATATTAATTTATTAGACGAATGACTTATCTATTTTGATTTTAAAAAATTTAATTATTCGGTGCACCGAAGTATTGAGACCTTAAAATTAGGGTTACATATCGATCAATTATATTATGAAATTTAACGATTTTACCTATTGATTATCGATTTGTATAAATGATAAACTGTTAAAAAATCATTAAAATATGAGTTACTTGGTTATTGGTTAATTGATTTTTTATTGTTATCGGTTTGATTATAGTTATTAGATTAACCCATAACATTTCACACAAAAAATATACAGAGCACACACACTAATTAGAAAATCTGGACAACAAGATGCATCGTTGCAGCATATAGTAGTCACATTCAAGTCATCAGTACGTAACGTTACAATCTCCATCTCCAGTAACAACCACCTGTATTGACACCATACAATTTTTGTGACAAATCAAGATTAGACTTTTCAATATGGGCTATAGAAGTTGCACCATTACAATAGTTATAATCTACAGATTAAGTAACCACACAACATGAATCGCAGTGAAGACTGAACATTGATATTATCATAACATCCCCCACCCCTTACCCATCCAGAAAATCACCATTAATCACTTCAAAAATCAAGTCTTTGATCTCAATGATAACCTAATTTAGAAAATTAGACATATCCCACTTGAAAAATCTTGATTTTGATCTCAAAATAACTCCAAGTTACATATAACCACTTGAACCCCCCCACCCCCCACCCCGCCGATAATTTTGATATCAAAGACAACCTTAATGCCTAAATTCAGTTGAAAAATCAAGAATTATCGATTAAATTAAACCAACAACGAAAAACCCTCAAAGAAATAGAAAACGCAAAGTGGGAGCAAAAAGCACTCATCACATAAAGAAAATCAATAATTCAAACCAGATAAAATCATAGACTAGAGATTCTTTAAGAATAACTTTGAGAAATGTGAAGTGTAAACCTAAAACTGAAGTATTGAAGGGTAATAATCGGTGAATGTTAATGGGTATACTCTTTGTCAATTAAAAGCCTACAAGGGAAGTACTGAAATCGATTAATCGAGTTAACCGATCAAAATCATGGCCAAATCAAGTCCTGACCCAATAAATCAATAATAGTAGTACATAAATTGATACCCAATCCGATAAACAAATAATCTAGATCATTATCCTGAAAATCAAATTATCGATTTAGGTTATTGATTTGATTCAAAATTTTCATAACCTTACTTAAGACCGAGAACCAAATTGAAGAACCAAAGTTTGAGAAAAATTGAACCAAAATTGAACTAAACCGAAGTTCTAGAAAAATAGAACCAAAAAAATCAATACAAAAAAACCTAATTAGTTCAATCCGATCAAAAATTTAAATTTTTGGTACTTAATATGTCCACCTCTACCTCTTGACCTAATAAATTTGATCCTATTTTGAGTTTATTTCCTCATTTAGTTGATAGCTCTGTTAATGATAGATTTATTAATAATGTTATTTTTGATATGCATCTTCTAAAAGTTTAGGGAGTGGATGGTATGACCCTGTTTTCTTTCAAAATTAACGAAATATTTTATCTATGAAATGTTTGGAAAGCCACAAGAGAATTGAAATTGAATGTAACTACACGGTTTATATAGTTGTTTGACTAAGTTATCTCTGATCTCTATCTCTAATCTCTAATATATTAAAAGTGTGAAAGGGCCTTAGAAATATTGCTTGAATTTTTTGGTCTTCATTAAAAGTCTCTCTTTAGATAAAATTGTCTTTTCACTATTTTCTTATTATTTTAGTTGATATTAAATATTGACTATAATAAGAAATTAAAACCTTTTCTAACAAAAATAGGATACATTTTTAGTTGTTTAAACTTTTGTAATTTATTTAGGATTACTTTGTTCAATTCATCGTGTATATTTTTTATGCATGAAATCTTGATATGGTCATTCATACAGATGACTTCAACAAGATGCTTGGCTTGCAGAACTCAAAATTTATTGCTTGTAGATCGAGTTCAACTATTATCTTCACAACAATCAAACATAGAACTTCAACAAGATGCTCGACTTCACAATTTTTTTTTATTCACTTCGATGATTGCTTTTCTCTAAATTCATAATTTTAATGCAAAAATTTGATCCAATTTATCCACAAGATTTCACTCGAAGTAGTACGCTATAATTTATATTTTTATTTCATGTTTTGTGTATGGTTAATAATCAAACTCAAACCCTGTAAAAATTAAATCGATAAATATATATTATATTTAATTCAATTTTATTTTAATAATTTACTAATTGATTATATTGGTTTGATTTTTGTTGCTCTTACGAACTTTAGCCTTAACATACTTTTTGAAGAAGAATTTTGAACTACGCACTTAAGTCATTTTATATACTTTCACAATTGTTAAATCTCTGATGTAAGAGTTTTTAGGGATCAATTTTTATTCTGATATTTTATAGGTCAAATAGGTACCGTTGATCATGATGTAGTGGAACTTAACAATCTGTAGAGGCAAGTACTTTTTCAATAACTATGTATTCTATGTGTTGGCCATTGAATTCAAGAACTATATGTTCTATGTGCTGGCTATTCAATTTGATGTATAACATACCAGTTTATGACAATACATTTTGCATCTTCAAAAAAGAATAATTGCATATTTTCCAGCAACTGCTAATATTTTTAACATGTTTTATACTTGTTCTTAGGAATCAAACTCAAAGGCAGGAAAAATAATAACTTTAAATTAAAGAGACCTATGATGTGGTGCCTGACGGACCATCTGTGCCCTGACGGGTGATGTGTGGTAAATTTACCACTCATTGACGCTCAAATTCATGCACACTACTATGATTAAACGGTGTTAATGAGACAAATTTGTCATTTGAATGCACTAATTCTCATGTTTTTCAGGTATATAGGTAATGGAAAGAAAAGAAGTGAAAAGAGCTAAAAAGAGATTAAAAAAGGGAAGAATTAGTGTAAAAAATGGAAAAGCATGAGCAGGAACTGACCCCCAGTTATTATGATTATGATCTGATAGTCGCGATCGCGACAAGGCAAGATTAGTCAAGGTGGCAATCGCGATGGACTCACCGCAATCGTGATCAAGCTTCGATGATCACGATTGAGCGAAAAATAGCAAGGGGCAAATTTGTCATTTCCCATAGCTGGTTCCAATTCTCTATAGGATGAAAACCCTTTCATTTTTTGGATATCACCAATCAGATTTTGAAGTTATTGCTTTGTAAAACCCAACTATATTGGGCAAAAATATTGTGGTTAATTTTCCAATTGAGTTTATTTGTAATTAAAGTTAAATTGAAGAATACTCTTGCTTGCATCTTCAATGGAAGCTTTGAATGACCATTTTGCTATATTTCTTTCTTTAAAATTCATGAGTAGCTAAAAATATATATTGGAATTATGTTGAAATAGGGTGCATTGAAATAGGGTGCAAATATGTGTGGGTTTTGATTATTAGTGTAGAATTTTGGTTAATGATGTTGGGTTTCACTAATACTTGCTTGTTGAGTGGGACTTTATGGGTGAAAACCTTAAATTCTCAAAATCTCACATCATCCTTGAAAGATGGATGTGGGTATATTTATGGATCCTATATCATCCTTGAAAGAGGGATATGGGTGATAGGGTATTAGCGAACAATAAATAGACATTAGCTTATTACTTTACATTGTCTTAGAAATTGGGATGGATTGTGAATTTGCTATGTCTTGGGCATTTTCCTAGAAAGAAGGATGCCAAATTAAGGTTTTAGGTGGATTTGTTTGCCACACCCATGAGGTATCCGAAAAGGTCCATAGGTAATTTATTTTGTGGTTGGTTGAAAAACTAGCATCAAAACCCTTAACCTAGCCTACCCATATAGTCATTAACTAGAATTTGCATTATTTTCTCTTAGGAAGACATAATCCCAAGATTATTCTCCTATTGGAATATTACCTACTTTTGTTGCTCTTAATTGGTAGTTTGATTAGATTTCATCAAAATAACCTTCCAACCTCTCCTCATTTTAATTGATGTCTTTCATTTGTTTGCATTACGGGTATATCTTTAGTAGCTTTCAACACCTATAAGATTTGAAGACTAATTCCACTCTTCTAGGATCCCAACTCAAGTTGGGTTATTATATTTGACAACGATCGGCTTGCCCATAAGTCATGGACCAAGTTGAGCATGATCAAAATGGCGTCATTGTCGGGGAGTGAAACTTAGTTTTCGCTCGTGTGGTGTTAATAGTAGCTTTGAGTTCACCCATAGTGGTTGCTATTTATTTTTATTGTTGTTTTTGTTTCTTTTTAAGTGATTTCAATAGTGTCTGCGACATAATTAGTAATCATGCAAGTAATGATGGGACCTTTGATGATAAAGAACAACTCCAGTGCTATCTACATCCCACCTAATCAAGGGAATAAGGTATTCCACATCACAAGTATTATGTTGCACATGCTTCAAATGAAAGGTCTTTTTAGGTGGCAAGCTTATGAAGACTCCAAATTGCACTTGGAATTTTTTGAGGAAGTATGTGCCCCTTTCAATATTGCTCATATCTCACAAAAATCTATACGGTTGTGCCTCTTTCCATTTTCTCTAATGAGTGAGCCGGTGTTATGGCTATAATCTCTTGCCGCCGGGTCCATCACATTGTGGGATGAACTTATCGCTGCTTTCTTAGATCTATACTTCCTACCATCAAAGATATAGCAATTACGTGATGAAATCACAAACTTTTAACAATTGAATGAAGAGCCTTTGTATGAAGTATGGGAGAGATTTGATTGAAAACTTATACAATGCCTCAACCACGAGGTGCCAGAGAAGATGCTTCTCGAAATCTTCTATCAGGCTTTGGATCAACTAAACAAAATTATGGTGGATAATGCGGCCGGTGGGTCACTTGTGAAGTTGTCATACGGCATGGCTTCAAAATTGCTTGAGGAGGTCACAAAGCAAAATAGGGGTGGCATACCCAGGACACTAAGGTAGCTAAAGAGTCCCCTATCACCTTCTATGTTGATAAAGAGCAAAGAAAGAAAGATGAAGAGAGGGAGGAAAACATGACAAAAATAATGATGCAATTAGAACTCCTTATAAAGCATATGATGGGTACACCCATAAAAATGGTAAATGTCATGGCATCCAAGGGATATGATGAAGAAGAGGCCAAGAGGCTTGATGAAGAAATTAAATACTTGGCTAATATCTAGGGGATTCTCACCTGGCCTACCAAAGGCAAGGTAGGAACCAAGGTTGAACTAATCGTGAAAGAGAACGGGAATGGTGTGATAGGGAGAGAAAACATGATTTAATGGACAAGAAAGGGGATTATGATAGATATGTTCCCCCATAGCCAAATAAAGAGGAAAGAGTCAAACCTCGTTGATTCCTAAGAATTTAAGATCGAGGATGTGTTAGCAAGAATCTTGATGAGAGTGAAGGGGCTAGACAAGATGGTCTAAGAATTAAAAGGTGACTTTTTACAAATCAACCAACGATTGTATCACACTTTACCTCAATCAAATAATTGAAGACTCAAATAGGCCAAATCTTCACTCAACTTAATACAAGACAAAAAGAGGGTCCTTCCTAGTGATACTATTATGAATTTGTAAAATGATGCTCAAGTATTGACAATAGTCACTAGGAGTGGCAAAACCCTCAGTGATCAAGCAGGTAAAGTTGGAAAAAATACCAATGATGAACAAACAAATATGAAGAAGAAGCATGTGGTTGATTCAAATTGGGAGGCTCTAAAGCCTCAAGAAGGGGATGAAGAAGAACCAATGATAATTAAAGAAATGGTTGATGGGGAGGCTCTAAAGTCTCATGTAGTTGAGAATAATAAACCGCAGGGTGACCCATTGCCTACCATGAAGGTTCCTTCTTCATTCCCTCAAAGACTCAAAAAGAAGGAGGATAATGTCAAATTCAAGGCGTTCCTTACTAAGCTTAGCAATCTTTCAATTAACATCCCGTTGCTAGAGGCCATTCAAGAGATTCTAGGATACACTAAGCTAATAAAGAAGTTGATGACAAAGAAATATATTATTGACAGTGAAACCATTGAAGCTACCCATGGGTGTAGCGCTATCATGACTAGTGCTATAGTGGAAAAGAAGGAGGATCCCAAGGTCGTTACAATCCCTTACACCATAGGGACACACAAGTTTGAGAAAACCTTGTATGAACTTGGTGCAAGCATCAATATCATGACCTATGCAATTTATTGAAGAATTGGTTTGGGCACTCCTACTCCAACAATAATAAGGTTTTTGATGGCAGACCGGTCTATCAAGAAATTAGTTGGAGTTTTGTTTAATGTTTTAGTAAAGGTGGATCGCTTTATTCTTTCGGGGGACTTCGTTGTGCTTGATTATAAAATCGACCAATAGATACCTATTATCCTTGGGAGACCTTTCCTTGCAATTGGAAGAGCTATTATTGATATGGAGAAAAGAAAGATGAAGTTTTGAGTCCAAAGTGATGAAGTGTCCTTTCAAGTATGTAAGACTAAGAAACAACCCATGGAACTACAAGTGGTATCCATTATTAATATGGTGGACAAGGAAGTAAGTTAGGGGTCCCTCAAGGATCCACCTTACAAGTTGAAAAATGTCATACCGCGATGATAAATTAGGTGCTAGGTAAGAGGTAACCCATCAATGCCACGAAAGTGGCCCGTATCCTTTGAATTTTGATTAGTAGATTAGGTTTCTTTTTGTTTATGATTAATCCATGAAATTATGGTACTATAAGGTATTTTGAATGAGGTTGAGAAAGGGAAAGTATGGTGCATTTGAGTAATTGGCTGAATAGTTGAAAATAGGAGAGCAAAAACAACATCAATTATCACGATCACGATGGGGTAGGGTTTGCGAATGAGATGGGATGGGGTTCGTAATCGCGATGGGATAGGGTTCACAATCGCGATGACGGGTTTAGTGATCGCGATCGCAATTGCAGTTGTTTCAGCTTTAATAGTCTCACCCCTCACCCATTTTCCTCTTCAAATTTTCTCTCAATTTGCACCTATTTTTGGTTATATTTTAAGCATCCAAGATGTGCATTGCATACCTCTTTGAATCTCTCAATCGGTATGTGCTTCAAATTCTCTTTTTATGCATATGTGTAGGCCTTAGAACTTATGTTTTATGATTGGCCTAAAATTGAACTTTTCAGGCTAAATTTTTATGTCATTATGCTTGCTTGGTGTGGTTAGTTGTTGTTAGTGGTGTAAACATACTTGGGGAAATTTTGAGTACCCAAAATTATTTAAAATGATAGAAATAGATGATGTATACCAAGTGTTCGATTAAATGCCCGAATAAATTTCTTAATTATTTTCACATGTTCTAAGGGCATGATCATACACCTAGGGGCTATGTTTCATATTTATAATGTGAAATATTTGATGTGGAGCACAAATAGGTAATGAAATTGGAAATTTAAGAGTCTGAAAAATTGATCAAACTTACCTCAATTCTCGCGATTGCGGTTTGAGGGTCACAATCGTGGTAATGCGATCGTGAACCTGCCATCGCGATCACAATAATTAAGAACATGATCCTGACCGGTCTCAGGAATCATAATTGTGATCCAATTAGATTGCGATAACCTAGACCAGTCTATCAGATTGGTCCAAATCTTAGATTTTGAATTTTAAGCCTGCCCATGTCCCATAAGCCCTTCCTTCAGTTTAATCAAGTTAAATAGCACACGTTTCTCACATTTTCCTTATAAACTAATAGCTTGTGTGTGAATCCTAGATACTAAATGGAAGCCTATGATGACCACCATTTTATGGCCTTAAAATATGAGGCAACATATTATGATGACCTTATAAGAAAAAAAACTGCTAATCGAGAAAGAGATCTCACTGGAGAAAGTACTTGGGAAATTCCTGACCTTCTTTGAAGAATGGGATACCATAAGATGGATTTGCTTTGCCCTAGAACCATGTTGGGCAAAACAAAATTGGGTGAGGGAGTTCTATGCGAATCTTAACATAGTAGATCTCTCTAACCCTAAGCTAGTGGTAATAATTAAGGGTAAATAGGTTTATTTTAGGGCCGAGTGGATCAATGGAGTTTATGGGTTGGAAAATGTTGACACGAGGGACTACAAGGCCAAGTACTGTGCTCCTGGAAGCTGGCTAATTGATCATTTATATCCGGGAAGGGAGGTTCTATAGCCACCACTATGATTGGGATACTGATGAGTTACTTAACGGTCGAAGTAAGGATCTATCTGGCCATTATTTATAGCAGAGTCTCCACCTTTACCAACTTGACAAATGTCCCAACTCTACATGCTCAGATGACCTATCTCTTAGACAATATTCCTCTGAATATTGTCCGGTATGTGCTCGTGGAGATTCGGCATTATAGGAACAAATAGGGGGCATACTTTATTTTTCCACCATTGATCCCTGAGCTGTGTAAGAGATTTAAGGTTGATGAGTTTCGAAAGATAGTTAGGTCTCTCCCAAGACTCCCATTTACCCATTGAAGATTTGAGGAGAGCGAGCTCTTGGGAAGAGCAAAAAATAAAATATTGACTTGGGGAGGTCAGTAAAGAATGAGGTGGATTCCTACAGGCCATCCACAACAAGGACACTTGATGAGATCTCAGGCGATCAAGGAGCTAGTGTCCAAGTCCCTCAAGGGCTGGGAGAGACTTTCACTACCTGTCATTCATATATTGCTCGATTCGACTATAAGATATATCTAGAGGATCAAAAGAAGTAAGGGCCCACTATTTCTAGGCTTGAGAGGGCCTACTCATATCTAGCACATTCACATAGAGAGTTTAGGGACTCACATAAGAAGATAAAGAAGAGGGAGAAGAAGAGAGATAAGTTTTTTACTAAAATATGAAAGAGAGTGAAGGGCCTTTAGAAAGTCCTGAAACCTAGAGACAGACTTCCTTCTCCTAGAGATGATAGTGATAATGAGGTCCCAGCTGAGTGGTTAGACTCAAATAGTACTAGAGGTGATGCTGAGATCGATGGCGACAACAGTTCTTGATTGCGATTACCGGGTGCACTATTTTCTCTCTTTATGCCTTCTTAATTATGTAGTGAGGTCATTGCAAGCTTTTAGTCGGGGGTGCCTGTATCCGTATTTATTTATTTGCTATGTATTATCGATATATTTATGGATGTTTTTATATGGATTTGGATGATTTTTATTTTTATTCTGGGTTGTAATATTTGGGCACTCTGATGGTGCCCAAATTTCTTGGATTAGTTGCTTATTCCATTCTTAGATTTTTATTTATTTATCTTTCTTGTGATGATGTCAGACGGGCCTCTCCTTATGATAGATTGAGTGACGACATTTTAAGAAAAAATTATCGTGATTGGGTTTTAGGCCATAAATGCAGGGGAAGTCTAAGTACCCATAGCATTGGATTTTTGGGATCCCCCTTATACCTATGGTGAAGTCTGAGTAGCCATATGGTTTGCCCTAATAAGAGCCAAAATATGAGACTATGGCTTGGTTTGGTGCCATCAATAACAAATTTTGCCTGGTGTAAATGCAAAGCAAACACCCCCTCCGTTCAAATTTTTTGAAAATCAAAGGCATGGACGTGAATATTTTTGTAACAATACTTTACCTCTTTTTATAACTCCAAATTCCTTAGTTTGTAGTATATGGTAAATACTTCCTTTTGTCTTTAGTATGAAATGCAATTGAGTCTCCTTGAAAAGTTTGCATGCCATGTGCGGTGAGCATAATTGTGTATCTCTCATGCATACGTGTAACATCTAGAACTTGTCCCGTTAGTCTCCCAAGGCTAATTATGATTATACTTAGTTGGTGAAATGATCTTAGGCCTTCTTTGTGAACATATCAACCCACTTTAGCCTAAATAGCCTACCCGTACATAGAATAGTATCCTTAGTTATCCATTTTGAGCCTTTCTTTGGCAACCACATTACCAACCTTGAACAATTAAAAATTTATCCTTCTTTTGAACCCTACCCTCATTGATATTGAAAAATAAAACTTGAGGCCAAATACCTAAGTTGAGGGTGGTAAGTTTTAGAAAAAGTGACCTTGGGCTATGATATTGTAAGTGGATGCCTAAAAAGCTAAGCAAAGAGAGAAAGTGAAAAAGTGAAAGAAAGGAATTATAAAACAAAGGAATAACATGGATTGCAAAAGAAAGTCAAAAAATAAATGCTTTAAAAGAGGTTGGTAAATCAAGGTAGCGAAAGTAGGTATGTGTGAATTTTAGAAACAAATGAACTGGTCCACGGTCAAAAGTTAGGCTGAATAGTGTGATGTAGATGTTCAAGAAGGGTGTAGTCACTTTGTTCCTAAATGATATCATACCCTTTCCCGAACCTACATTACAAGCTTGAAAAACCCTTCGAAATCTCCAACAGAGTGTGTTCATAGTAGTGGCAATTGAAAGTAAGGGCAAGCATATGGTATGGTTCTTGTTAGCATTGAGAGAGTCGTTGTGAGAGTGAGTATTTTGCACTTAAATCCCTTGTTGTATAATAGATAACTTGGTGTACAAGATTTTCTTCTCGTGAGGAGGCATGTAGACTAATTGACGCAGATGAAATTATCATCTTTCGAAACGAGGAAAAGGATATGATTGAGTCGCTATTGATAGAGAGTCATTTTTAGATAGTTGGTGATTGTTGCATTGATTGTTCTTTAAAGTCTTTTGCATTCTTGAAATTGTATTTCATGTTGAGGGGAGTCATAAGAATAGCTTTGCCCATTCTTGAGAGCTACTTGTCAGTGTTAATCAAGTCCGAAGTCATTGTGATTATTTAGTTGTATAAATGGGATTAAATATGCATAGTCTTATTGAGTAGTGTTGCTTGAAAACAAGCAAAAGTGTAAGTTAGGGGTGTTGAAGAGTGGTAAATTTACCACTCATTGATGCCCAAATTCGTGCACACTACTATAATTAAATGGTGTTAATGAGACAGATTTGTCATTTGAATGCACTAATTCCCATGTTTTGTAGGGAAAAAAAGAAGTGAAATGAGCCGAAAAGAGATAAAAAAGGAAAAAGTTAGTGCAAAAGCTGAAAAAACATAAGCAAGAACTGACCCTCAGTTACCGCGATTGCGACAAGGCAAGATTAGTCAAGGTGATGATCGTGATGGGCTCACCGTGATCGCGATCAAGCTCCAACGATCGCGATTGAGCGACAAATAACCCAGGAGCAAATTTGTCATTTCCCATAGTTGGTTCTAATTCTCTATAGGACGAAAACCCTTTCACTTATTTGATATCACCAACTAAATTTTGAAGTTTTTGCTTTGTAAAACCCTATTGAATTGGGCAAGAATCTTGTATTTAATTTTCCTATTGAGTTTAGTTGTAATTTAAGTTAAATTGAAGAATACTCTTTCTTGGATCTTCAATGGAAGTTTTGAATAACCATTTTGGTATATTTATTTCCTTAAACTTCATGAGTAGCTAAACATCTATCTTGGAATTATGTTGAAATAGGGTGTAAATATGTGTGGGTTTTGATTATTAGTGTAGAATTTTGGTTAATAATGTTGGGTTTCACTAATACTTACTTGTTGGGTGGGAATTTGTGGGTGAAAACCTCAAATTCTCAAAATCTCACATCATCCTTGAAAGAGGAATGTGGGTATGCTTATGGATCCTATATCATTTATGAAAGAGAGATATGGGCGACAAGGTATTAGCGAACAATAAATAGACATTATCTTATTCCTTTACATTGTCTTAGAAATTGGGATGGATTGTGAATTTGCTATGTCTTGGGCATCTTCCTAGAAATAGGGATGCCCAATTGAGGTTTTGAGTGGATTTGCTTGTCACACCCATGACGTATTTTAAAGGTTCCATGGGTGATATTTTTGGTGGTTGGTTGAAAAACTAGCATCAAAACCCCTAACCTAGCCTACCCATATAGTCATTAACTAGAATTTGTATTTGATTATCATGAACCCATGCATTATTTTCCCCTTGGAATGCATAATTCCAAGATTACTCTCGTATTGGAATATTACCTACTTTTGTTGCTCTTAATTGGTGTTTGATTAGATTTCGTCAAAACAACCTTCCATCCCCCTATTTTAATTTATGTCTTTTATTTTGTTTACATTACAGGTATATCTTTAGTAGCTTTCAACACCCATACGATTTGAAGACTAATTCTACTCTTCGAGGATTCGACCCCAACTCAAGTTGGATTATTATATTTGACAACGATCGATCGCCTGGTCCATAAATCATGGAGTAAGTTGAACGTGATCAATGGACCATCGAAATGTACATCACCAAGAACCAAAAAAGTGGAGAAGCAGAAGCTGGGTGAAGGTCCAGTTGACAAGCCATCGAGGCTAAGACAGACTATCACCCTAATCGTCATAACAGTACAAAATTAATGAAAATTATAAGACAAGTGACTAGTTTGGCGACAGACCATCGTTGAAGCCGTTGAGATTCACACAAGATAGATCGATTTTGCAAATAAGCGACACTTTATCCAATGAACCATCACCCACCTGATAGATCGTCACTTTAACTATTAATCATGACGCGGTAGCTCAAATTTGAAATTCAAATCCCCACTTTGTTAGAGCCTATAAATACCTAACTTAGAGTTAGAATAAACATCTTTTACCTAGAGTTGATTTTATCTAATCTCTATCTCTGATATATTAAAAGTTTGGAGAGTTTGAAACATTATATTCTTAGTTGAACTTGGATTCAAAAATCCTGAATTTCTACTTCGTAAGTTCTAATCTACAATTTATGAAATCAAGCTTTTGATCTATTTGCTGACCATGAATGGCTAAAACTCCATTAATACTATTATGGTATCCTTGGTGGAATTTCATTTCTAGGATTACAGGTCGTTGAATTCACACTACACTTGTAATTATATTGTTTTTCTCTTCAATTTAATAATTATTTTTTGGTTGCCAACTTTAGAACATGCCCTAAAACTTAGCTTACTTGAACAAAGAAATTAGTGTTGGGAAAAGAGATTAGTAACAAAAATTTAGAGTTTTAAACCTCTAATTAAAGATTAATACTTTAACCGAATTAATCTTTTGGGGATTATATTGAATTAATATTTCTTCACCTTGAGTTTGAAAGAATTAAGGTGAAAATCATCTTCAAAGGTTGGGAAACACTTCGATGGAAAATTGACATCAATTTTTCTATAATTACATGCATTGGTATAAATTTCTGTATCCTATAGTCCAAAAGTGATTAAGTACCAAGGTGAACATAGTCCTAGTTTGCTCTTTCTTGATTGATAATACGTTACAGAGAATCCACCAGCATTTTGGACATACCATAATTACCTGGTCAGTATTGTAATAAAAACCTCCCTACTTTGTGGAACCTTTGATTTATAGTCAATTAATCTACATTCAACTTAATTAGTACCTTATTTTCTGTGGGATTCGTCGCTAACCTTTGTTGGGTTATATATTTGACAACACCACTTACACTCTTTAAAAAGAGTTGTAGTTTGACGTATCAATGCATGCTGTTTTTGTAAAGTGATTTTGAAATTTTGGTAATTTCAATTAATAAGCTATTTAGCTATGGTACTGTCATTGCATTCCATACTTAAAAGCAGAGTGAGTTGCTGCTTGTCGCTCTTAAATCACAGATGGATTAACCTTGTTTTGCCTTGAAATTTCTTTTAATGTTCTAATTTGTTTATTTATTTATTTTAGGATCTATTCGTTCGTTCAGATTGTGAGCCAAAGAAGCATTCCGCACGATGAAAATCGAGCTTCATCAATATCATAGACTGAAGAATTGATGCTTAAGAATATGTTAAAGTGGAAGTATGAGGAAGAAAAAGGAAAAAATAAGAGAAAAAAATTATGAATACTAAGTGGATATTCTTAACATAACCATTTTGATATGTTGAATTAAAAGATTGTCGATTCAAGGTGATGATCATTTCTCTTATGGATGTCTCGATATTATAGGTGTTTGTTTGATGTTCTTAGTAGGAGGCTTTGACTTTAATATAGTCTTTGTTGCCTATTACTCTCAATCTTTTGTCTTGTTTTTTTAGATTTGGTGAATTTTGAAACTTTGTATTTTAGGGTATTGGTTGATCTGTAACCATTGTTCTCAATTTTTTTCATCTTTTGTTGATCTTCTGTCTTTTCGGTGTATATATAAAATAAAATTTTGTACTAAATATTTTGGGATAAACGTGCAATGCACGATCCCATAGACTAATTACTTGATAAGAGAGAAATTGGGTGTAATTATTAGGGTATAATAACACTTCCCAATTCTCAAGGGAGGATAAAGAACTAGATGTAATTACATGAAACTTTTCAATTTCAATTTTTTTTGCTTTTAAATATATTTTAATATAGAATATCAAAAGACATTTCTTTAATTCTTTGAACGTTGTTCTTCACCAAGAACATACCCAGTAACTTCACTTCTACTTCCAAGTAAAAAAATTTTGCAATCCCACATGTATTTCATATTTTTATGTCTTGGCAAAATATTTTATGAATTTAATCTTTGTATTTTCTCCTACTTGTTCCTGAGATTATAGTAAAACTAGTTTTTACAGACCTATTCCACACGTGACATCAAACTAATAAAAAGAGTGGAAAAGAAATAAAATTAGTGAGATAATAATATATATTAATTAGTCGTGTATAAGAACATGACTAATAGTTAAGATATGAGAATTCTATAGCTTATTGAATATTTTATGAATACCAACAACTCAAACACAATAAATAAAATATTAAAATTTATCAATGTGACAAATGAAAAGAAGTTTTATTTCAGTGTGAATGACATAAAAAATTAAGAAGTATTGCGTTTTCATATCATGACCTTCTATATTTCTAGGTGTGTATCCTATGTAAGTAAAGAATCATTACAAGTAGGATGAGATATGAATTTACCATGTCAATTAAGTTATATGATTACAGATAAGCTGGTAAACTCATTGACTTTGATGAAGTTTAGAGAAATTTAGTTTTCATATTGATGGTCAATTGCCATTATCATGCTCTTTTTCAAAACAAAACATAAAAGAGTAAAAGAAATATTACTAAAACCATGACAAAAGAAGAAATTCTAAACACAAAATTTGCTTTTGACAAAGTAAAAAAGCATCATCCAAAGCCTACAAAATAAAAGTATAAAACTATTGATGGAATTCCTAAATAAAATTTTGTTGGAGAAATATTGTGAATGCTATTATGTTGTCGTATAAAGCAAATATCCTTAATTTATAAAAGAAAAAGTCATTTTATCCAAGAAAATAATTACCTAAATATGAAAGATTTTTATTTTTGTGTCAAATTATTTATGATATTATTTTAGCTTTCTACTTAAATTTTATGATATTAATTACCTCCAAACATGAAGCTTTAAGACTTTAACGTGACATTAATAGTTGATTCTCTTTTCCTTTTATATCATGAAATAATTTTAGTAAGAAAAATAAATCCTATAACTAACCAAATACTAAATCAAAATAACATTTATAGTCGTTGTTGTTCAAATCCTAAAACTAACCAAATCCCTAAAGTTTTACTTCAAGTAAATTTGTGATGCTTAAGACATTTACTAAAACATATTTAACTTCTAAAATTTATTATTATGTTTTAATTTAATAATTTTGAAAAATATTTGAAAAGACGATTTAATCTATAGCTATTGATGCTAAAGCTAGCAAAATATTATCATATACGTATAAAATATGGATGCAGGTCACCTGAACAATTCTTGAACGGTTGAACCTCTTCAAAGATTAGTAGCTGGACAAGAATTAGGTAGAAGACATACCAGGCTTTTTTGTCGTCTTTCAGCAATGTTCAAGCAAAATATTAAGCCCCACATAATCTTATTTCGAGAAAAAACTTTGAAAACATTGAAGTAGATATTCATAGACAGGGACACAAGAAAATTAAATATGGTTCACTACTATCTAAATAACCTTCTTCTTAATCAATGTTATCTGAAACATTTTATCTAAGATCATGTCTTCAATTAGTTGAAATTGTGTCATGTCAGCTTCATGTAATGTTGCCGATTTAATTCACCAATTTGAAGAACTTGCCTTTAAGTTTTGGTGATAAAAGAGTGTCCTTAAGTACTAAAGCATCCTACACAATCACAAAATCTCAAAATAGACCTTGATAATCACATAATTTTCAAGTAAGTATTAAAGTGCTTAATTACGTAAGAAAAGATTATTATGGAGAAAAGACGTTGCACGATGAAAGAAACATATTTAGCGGTACTTAAATTTAAGAAAAAGCATTCGGCGATAAAGAACCAACGAAAACCTGAAAATAAGAAAAAGAAAGTAGAAGAAAAAATAGCAGATATCAACAAAACAAAGATAATTTTATCTGTTTCCCCAATTGCTCCACATTCAACTCTACTTTTGTCTAGATGTTGTTTCTCGGGATCTTTCTTTCAAAATATGAATATTCTCCAAATACTCGATTTTTGAGCTACAACTCAGTGCTTATGAATTTGTCAGAGTTGTATATCTAACTTGAGAAGCTTTAGAGCATTCTTGATTTAACAATGTGAACAACTTAGGTTTATGCCATCACTGGAAAATATCAAAAATCTGAGGTGACACTACTATTAAGGAAGTAACTCAAGGCACAAAAAGCTTAGTCAAGCTTAAATTTCTGGAGATGGATGGAACAGATCATGATGAACTGCTAATGAAGATATTACCTAGACTTTCTCAGCAATAAAAACGGAACAAACATACAACACTCAAGCAAATTCAAGCCACCTTACAAAAAAGTTATTAGCCAATAGCAAAACATAATAGAGGAGAACCAACAATAACAATGCCAAGAAGTTTAAAACATGCTTATAGATACAATGACTACACAAACTCAACTTCACCTAAGTCGGAATCTTTAAAAAACAACCTCTTTATCTATGTAAGATAGGGATAAGATCCAGATGCACTTTGTTCTCTTCTTGAATAGAATACTAAGTTTTCTATCACTATAAAAATTTTAAGATACAACAACACAAACTAAATTTTACCTGAGTCTGAATTTTTCAATCAACCTCTGTATCCCTATGAGATCGGTGTAAGATCTGCATGAATATTTCTCTCTCCTTGCCCTACATAACTTCAATAGTAAAGAAATTTTTTTAAAATATATTATCGCAATAACCTCGAGAGAATTGTTTGTGTGATGGATCGATACTTGAAGGTGAGTACTCTATGAAAGGTCACACATATAGATTACATGTATATTCCCTAAGTCGAGCAATAATTGAAAATAACATAGCACTTCTTAGAGCTTCAGTGGTCTCCCAGATGGTGATCTCCATTGCAGAAAAAACTTTTTAGAACTTCAAAACTCAAATTAAGACAACAACAAAAAACGTTTTTGCCCTTGTGTTGTTGTCTTGAAAAAAAATCAATTTGTTTCTTGCATGCGAAAATACATGTCATGAATCAAGCCAACAGTCTGTTGGATAACAATTTCAATGAAATAAACAAAAATCATTAACAAACTAAATCAGATAAATAGTAGAAGACCTACCAACATCTATTACAATAAGTATAAGAAACAGGTTGAATACACACAATTGTTTGTTAGCTAGCTGCCTTTATCTGGCTGCTTACAGTTCTTCCAAGTTGCAAAAACAAAACACAAACGTCAAAGAACATATTCACTACCCGAAAAGAAAAGAAAAAAATAAAAAAACACCACAATGTCGTTCCTTCAAAAAACAAATATTATATGCCTTGCATCCCTTTAATAGATGTTACTAATTAATGTCGCGTGTAGGAAAAAGGGAACAATGTACTATAAATTATTTAACCTTAAATAAACATAATTAATGTCAAGTCAAAGACAAATTACCTTTAACACCTAATGTAAATTAATATAAATTGTTTTCCTAATATGTCAAAAATAGATATCTAATTTCTTCCCATATATTCCTCTTCCTATATTTTGTATGAGTCCCCAAAATATTATAAAAATAATAATATAATAATTGGTAGAAGAGAGTGAAAAGATGATTTTGTCTATTAAGAAATTTTTTAATGAAGGGGAAAAAACTCAATTCACTTTTCTAAGGGTCTTCACACTTTTAATATATTATAGATTATAGATTATAGATATAGATTATAGATATAGATTCTAGATATAGATATAGATTATAGATTATAAATATTGATAGATTATAGATATAGATATAGATATAAGGATTAAAATTTTCTTTAATTTCTAATAATAATTTAAAAAATATAAAATATTAATGGTATAAATCAGTGTGAGGTAAGCACATTCTTCTTCTTTTAGCATAGTATGTGCTAATGTTAAAATTTGCAATATTCTCATTGTTTTTATAAGATGTTATATGATATTAATTTAAGTTGACTACAATGGTGTGAGCTTTTGGGCAGTAATATTCTTTATATTGAAAATTTTCTAGTTCCCATACTGTGAGTTATGATGATATATTTAAATATAGTTATTTAATATATTTTTGCAAATATATATATATATATATATATATATATATAATGTATATTTATGTTAATATGATTTTTAAAACTTAATTGTATAATTATAATTTAATTATATTTGTCCAACCAAAAAAGATAATAAAAATTACATTGCAATTACACCATGACAAACAAACAGGTCATTGTAATTACTAGGTTGTGTAATTATCAGATTTTATAATTAACACCAGTAATTACATTAATTCTAATTATCACGTGGGGGTTTCAAACAAATTTTTGTTAATATTTGTGAAGTTTCTAAAAGTTTCTTTCATTTAGGTTATTTTCTACTTTCTTGGAATCAAAAGCTTATAATTTTGATACCTAAAGTAAAAATTTCTAGTAACATTAGTCAATTACGACCTATAAACTTATGTACCACGATTCATAAATTATTGTTGTGTGACTTAAATCATATCTTTCAAATATTGTTTCTCCTAATCAATCTGCTTATATTGAAGACAATTTTTTTTTTATGGATATTGTTGTTCTAACTCATGAATTCATCTATTTTTTGAAGAACAAAAGACGTGGGAGCAAGAGTATATCACACTAAAACTAGATATGGTCAAAGCATACAATAGAGTTGAATGGTTTTATATTCAAAAGTTACTTCTCAAAATGGGCTTTCACCAAAACTTTGCTCCTTGGATCATACAATCTATTACTACTCTGACTTAATATTGCCGAGGATAAAAAAGGGGAAAAGAAACCTACTAGAGAATTAAGGTAAGGTGATCCTCTATCTCTATATGCAGCAATATGCCTAGTGCATTTCCAAATAGTGGGTTATAGGATGGTAGAATGTATGCAATCCATAACAGTACCTCATTGGTGGGGTAAAGAGGTTGGTTTTGATAGACCCTCCGCTCAGGACAAAATACAACCTAGAAAAAAATGTAATTAAGGTATAAGGACAATAAGAAGTAACACATCCAACAGATAATAATTGAATAATACTACCAACAATCTACTCGAAACAACCTATATCAACAAGAATCAATAGGCCAACCTAAACCCTACAAACATAACCCTAAGACTATAAAAAAGGCCAATACTCCTATCAGAAACATAACTTTATGACTATCAAAAAGGCATGCACTCCCACCTACTAGCAGGTTCTCCTAATCTTCCATCCTAATTCACAACTGAAACAGCATCCTATCTAAGGTCATGTCTTCGGTAATCTACAATTGTTCTATATCCTGTCAAATAAACTCTCTCTAATATTTCTTTAGTCTGCCTCTACCTCTCCTGAATCCATCCATACCTAACCTCTCACACCTCCTCATAGGGACATTTATACATCTCCTCATCATATGTTTGAACCATGTCATCCTCACGTGCCACATCTTGTCTTCTAACAAATTCACTCCAACCTTATCTAGAATATTTTTATTTGTAGCCTTATCTTTCCTAGTAAACCCTTACATCCATCACCTCATCCACATCTTTGTGACCTTTATCCTCTCTATGTGTGAATTTTTGACTTGTAATGGCCCTCTAGGTTATTTTTTGTATTTTTGCTCATTTTCATCATTTAGAGCTTTTCTATAGCTGTCCCAAGTAATTTATAACTTGCTGAAGCTGATAGTATAATTACTAGTAATTCATTTAGTTTTAAAGCTAAGTCTCTATTTTGAAGTCTTCGCTGGTTAAAATTTGCTACAAGGAAAAAACTTTAATCAAACAATATCGTAGCCAATTTTGATAGTTTCAACAGCTCCAGAATGTCAATTTTAGGCTAGGTGAACCTTTGCTTCGGGTCCTGAGCTTTTGAACTCATTTTGGACTATTGGCCAAAGGTTAAGAAAATAACACGTAAGCATGGGACCTATTTTTCATCAAAATGACCTTGGATGGAAATTTTGATGAAGCATTAAGTTCGGAACATTGAATTTAGTAGGGTAGCATAGTTTGTTTGCGTATATGAAATTCTTAAAAAATTTCGATGGGTTAGCGGCGATACAAAAAAACTTCAAGTCTCCAGCCGGTGCACCCGCTTAGCGCCCTTTTGGGTCGCTTAAGTGAAGGGGCGCTAAAGTGGCTAACCAATCGCTTAAGAGACCGGGCTGCCTTTTCATGACCCGAACCAAGTTCTAGACATAATGGGCATCCTAAGTCCAACCAGGACTAAGGACCACCCCCTCTTACCCAATCCAACCACTTATATCCAGCCTTAGATGGGCTGAATTTTGAGCATATAATAAGATAACGTAAATTCTCTCATAAAGAATCTGGGATAGAGTTACAACCGTGATTGACCCAATCGAGTCCACCCGTACCAAATCAACTATCCAACCATACCAACCCAAACCAAAGGCCATAAACTAGACCATAACCAAAGAGAATACCAAAATAAAATATGATAATCAATCCCAAAATATAATATGATAGAATAGTGAGAAATTATGTTTGATGATGCCAGCCTCCCAGCTTATTCCAATGTCAAGCCGACACCAATACCGATCCCACCCATACTAACCCTCAGAAGAACCACAAAGCCTCTATCTAAAAGAGAAAATACTCGGTTGGGACATGCCCCAACCATGGTCGAAACCAATAGACAAAGTAAAATAAAAAGGTCTAAAAATGTCCATAACATGAAATAGAGCCTTCCGAAAGGATGAAAGATCACCATTTCAGTCTAAATGCTGATACCGAATCCACGTGCTAAACAAGAGGAGTAGAATGATCGGTTCCTGCATAGCGTAGGTATACAACCGCCAGTAGACGGGTTAGCGAGTGATCGCTAGCATGAACTCAGGATAAGGATAAAATAATGTCATTTATAAAATCAAGTAAAACCATTTATGGTGCATACAACTATACATATATAAGTGTCGATAAAGGGAATCGGGTTTAGCATGCATTTAAAACCTTTACTTGGGATGTGTAGCTTTGTCATCTTAAAGGACCCATGGGCAATATGGGTTCAGTTCCCCCTGCTGAAAGGGCCCAGTATGTGTAGCCGCATGACCAGGGAAGTATACCGTTGGGATGACTAGTACATCCTCTAATAAGAGGTGTGATATCATGTACACGATCCATCAAGACCAACCTCATACCAGTAAATATGAGTTTCCAGTTACCCCCGGACCTCTACCTTCCACAGCTTAGATATACCTCTCTTTTTAATGCCCAATTAAAAACCATTTCCAAACAATCCATTTACCATTTATTAACCAATTCCATTTAGTGGTGGTATCGTCGTACCAACCATACTTGCAAGTACTATCCATAACCAACTATATATAGGTATAGGGGACCTTAGGTGCCATTCTAATTACCATATTAAATCCACTTGGGGGAATCTGTACCCCATAAGCATAACCATTTAGGCATTTACCTTTCCAAACTATTTAATCCATGTATATATCCTTTACCAAGTTTAGCACAAGCAAAAGTTCTATTTAAAAAAAGTCAATGCAATGAACATATCTTTATAAGCATTTTGTCAAACACATTGGGGTCATAATGTATATCTAAAACCAATTCCAATTACCAAAAACCATTCCCATATAATCCAAATATCCAGAACCACCATTAATGCATAGAAAAGCATAATTAAAACCATGGGAAACCATAACCAACCATTCATAAACAAAACCCCCAAATCATATATGAAAACCCAAAAACATTCAATAATAAAATCATGAAAACCAATAGTAAAATCATACCTTTAGTTAGAACTAACAATGAGGGAAGAGAACATACCTTATACCAAAGAATTGATGGAAAGAACTCACCAAAGCAAGCCCCAAATTAGTCCTCAAGACGAAACCCTAGCTTTCTTGCCCCAAAGCTTTTGAGAGGATTTTAGATTGTTTAGGAGTAGTTTCTAAGTGTTAAAGAGATAAATAATAAAGTAAGTAGCCTCCCAAATAGGCTAAAATCTATGGGATCCTATTAGGGTAAGTAGGAAAATATCCAGATTACCCCCACTTAAGTTGCATAAAAATCCCGTCACAGGGATACGACTAACCCTGGTATCCACCACTTATATCCTACCCCAACCTCTGGACCCAACACTATCCAACATACGACTCATCAAACCAAGTCGTATCCAAAGCATATGATCTGTACCTTTCAACCATATAGTTGGCAGAATAGAATATCAAGAGGATTGAACACTGTCCCCTATACTCGTACTAGATTCGACTCATACTCAACCATACAACTTTGATCCCCTAAGTCTTACCCATTCCAATAACTCATCCATCCCACCAACCAACACTGATAAGCATACTATAGGACCATACCACTCGTACCCCAATATACTCGTACCCTTGAGTTGTATTGGGTCTAGAGAATGGAATTCCAAGAAAAATTCTATGGCTAAAAACCCAGGATGTAACATTCTCCACCACTAGAAGCATTCATCCTCGAATGACGGACAAGGTAAGGGTGTGTAGCATGCTATACTCATAAGAGAGAGAATGCTAGAAATTTAAGAATATTTCACTTTCTTGGTATTCTATTTTTAAGCTTGGAGTCTAAAGTCCAGAAATCTTCTTTAATCCTTATTTTCTTTTCTTTCAGATCATGCCTTATAGATCTGGAAAATAAGAAAATTCTTCTGTCCCATCTGGGGATGATTCTAAAGGGGTATGTCCTACAACAAAAGTACATCTTTAATCTTAGGGTCCTATTCTGAATGGTACTAGAGTTCCTCCTAGTTCTACCAGTTCTCTTCAGGTCTCTCATGGCAATGTGATGAATGTAAAATTTCATCAATCTATCCATATTATTGCTCAGTTGGTTATTGCTCAAGATGAGTGAGATACATCTAGTGGGTTGTCTGCTGAAGCCATAAGGGTTGGCCAATTTATGAAGATGGGTCCTCCTATTTTTACTGGAGTAAAGGTGGAAAAGGATCCCCAGGGTTTATTAGATAAAATAGAGAAGATATTTTAGGTGATACATTCTACCAATATGGAGGGAGGTAAACTTATATCTTATCAGCTTAAAGATATTGCTTATTAGTGGTATGAGGAGTGTGATAGAGATAAAGGTAATATGGAAAAATCTAAATCGTGAGAGGCCTTATCTAATACCTTCTTGGATTATTTCTTTTCTTAAAAGATGAGGTAATCTAAGATAGAGGAGGTTTGTGAAGGGATAATGACTATCAAGTAATATGCCTTAAAGTTTTATCATCTATCGAGGTATGCTTCTGACTTGGTGGCTGACATAAGAACGAGAATGAGGAAGTTTACTTCTGGGTTGAATAGAGATTTTGTCTTGGAGAGAAAAACTTTTTTGCTCATTAAGGATATGAACATTTCTTGGTTGACTTCCTATATGCAGCAAGTGAAGGATGAGAAAAGGTAACAGGCAGAGTTTGGGTATAGGTAGAGAAAGAGGGGCAAGTTTTTTAATTAGGGAGGTGCACAACACCAGGTCAGTTGGGATAGTGGTAAGTAGTAGAAGAAGGAGAGGGGGATCTGAGTTTCCTTCTCTACTACCAGTGCCTCTTACCCGGAGCAGTTAAGAGATAGGCATCATCAGGGTGGTGATAATTTTCGGGCACAAGGTGCCCAATCTCAGGCGAGTAGAGGTCAGTTTGTTTCTTCATTCCCTTCTTATCGATTCTATGGTCAACCCATTGGGGTTATTATAAAAAAGGGAGGGACATATGCTTCAGGTGTGGCCAGCCAGGTCTTTGTCTTAGGGATTATTCTGTTAATAATGTACGGGGCGAACAAGGTTTCTATGGCTTTATCTTCTGCTCCTATACCTGTTTGTATTACATCAAATTCTATTACTACTCCTAGTTCTAGTATTGGTTGAAATAGGTTGTATGCTTTGGCATCCCAACAAAAATTTGAGGCTTCACATGATGTCGTTACTAGTATGTTACAGATCTTTTCTCATGATGTATATTATTTGCTTGATCCGGGGTCCACTCTTTCTTATGTGACTCCATATGTGGTTGTATCTTTTGGTTTTGATCCCAAATTGATTTCAGATCCTTTTTTTGTTTCTACCTTGGTAGGAGACTCTGTTATTACTAAAAAGTTCTATAGGGTGTGTGTGGTGTCTATTGGTAACACTCCTGTTACACATCCTTAGACTGTCAGACCAGGAAAATTATTTTTAAGTTTTCTGGTAATTCGGTTATAGAATGAGAGGGTGGTTCTTTAGATCCTAGGGGAAGGTTTATTTTATCTTAGAGCTCTAAGGTTAATCTCTAAGAGGTATCTTTGTCACTTGGTCTGGGTTAAAGATTCTAACTCGGAAGGTCCTTCTATACAGTTAGATCTTGTGGTTAATGAGTTTCTAGAGGTCTTTCCGGATGATCTTCCTGGTGCTCATCCAGATAGGAAAATAGAATTTGGTATTAATTTTCTTCCGGACATTCATTCAATATCTATTCCTCTACATAGAATGGCTTCGGCTGAGTTGAGGGAACTCAAGGAGCAACTTAAGGATCTTCATAAGGGGTTTATTCATCCTAGCATTTCTCTGTGGGGTGAACCGGTGTTATTTATGCACAAGAAGGAAGTTTCCTTCGGATATGCATTGACTACATGTAGCTAAATAAGGTAACAAATAAGAACAAGTATCCTCTCTCAAGGATAGATGATCTGTTTGATCAGTTACAGGGTTCCAAGTTATTTTCTAAGATAGATCTTTGGTCAGGGTGCCATCAGCTTAAGATTTGGGAGGTGGATATCCCTAAGATGGCTTTTCATACTTGGTATGGGAATTTTGAGTTCTTGGTGATGTCATTTGGATTGACCGATGATCCAATGACATTTATGGATCTGATGAACAGTATTTGGATCTCTTCGTTATTGTGTTTATTAATGATATTTGGGTTTATTAAAAGAGTGAGATGGATCATACTAATCACCTCCGTGTGGTGTTGCAGACCTTCAGAAATAATGATTGTATGCCAATTTCTCCAAGTGTGAGTTTTGTTGAACGTTGTGACTCTTGGATCATATTATTTCTAGTAAGGATATAATGGTTGATCCTTAAAAAGTTGTTATGGTGAAGGGGTGTCCCAGGACCACAACTCCATCCGACATCTAAAGCTTCTTGGGTTTAGTCGGGTATTATAGGCGGTTTGTGGAAAGCTTCTCATCGATAGCAACTTTTTTGACTAAGTTGACTTAGAAGAAGGCTAAGTTTTCTTGGTTGGATACTTATGATGGGAGTTTTGATAAGTTAAAGGATAAGCACACTTCAACTCCAATTTTGACTTTGTCGGAAGGCAATGATGGGTTTGTAGTTTATTGTGATGCATTTCGGTTAGGTCTTAGTTGTGTTTTAATGCCGCATGGGAATGTAATTACCTTTGCTTCCAGGTAGTTGAAGGTGCATGAGAGAAATTATCCAACTCATGATTTGGAGTTGTTGGAGGTTGTGTTTGCTTTGAAAATATGAAAGCATTATCTGTATGGTGTTCACGTGGATATCTTTTCTGATCATAAGAATCTACTGTACGTGTTCACGCAGAAATAACTTAATCTCAGGCAAAAGAGATGGGTTGAACTTTTCAAGGACTATGATATGAGTCTTCACTACCACTCAGGTATGGCTAACGTAGTTGCTGATGCTCTTAGTAGTTTCTCTATGGGAAGTTTGGCTCATATAGGGGAAGAAAAACAGGAATTGGTGAATGATATTCACTGCTTGACCAATCTTAGAGTTTGTCTCTTAGAATCTAAGAATGGTGGTGTGATAGTGCAAGAAGTGGTTCAATTATCTTTTGTTGCAGAGATTAAGGAGAAACAAGTATTGGTTCCTTTCTTAATGAAAATCAAGAGTGACGTTGGAGGGAAAAAGATAGCAGTGTTTAAGATTGGTGGTGATAGTACTTTGTGATACCAAGAAAGGTTGCGTGTTCCTGATGTCGACAGTTTACGATAGGGAATTTTGGCTGAGGTGCATGAGTCACGCTATGTTGTTTATCCTAGCTCGATAAAGTTGTATCATGATCTCAAGGAAATCTATTGGTGGAATGGTATAAAGAGGGATGCAGTTGATTTCGTGGCCAAGTGCATGGTATGCCAACAGGTTAAGATTTAACATATGAGGCCTGGTCGATTGCATCAAGAAATTGAGTTGACCAAATAGAAGTAGGAGATGATTAATATGGATTTTATTATCTATCTTCCTCGGTCTCAGAACTAATTTGATTCGATTTGGGTCATTGTGGATAGGATGACGAAGTCTACTCAGTCTCTATTGGTAAGGACTACCTTTTTTGGTGAAAGACTATGCGAAACTGTATCTTAAGGAGATTGTCAAGTTGGATGGGGTACCTTTCTCAATTATTTCTAATCATGGTATGCAGTTTAATCTCATTTCTGGCAGTTTTTTCAGAAAGAGTTGGGGACTACGGTTAGTTTTAGTACTATTTTTCATCCACAATCAAATGGGTAAGCAAAAAGAACTATTTAGATATTGAAAGATATACTTTGGGCCTGTGTGATTGACTATGGTGGCAATTGGGTTGAGCATCTACCTATGGTGAAGTTTGAATACAACAATAGCTATCATTTGAGTAATGGTATGGCCCCTTTTGAGGCATTGTATGGTAGAAGGTGTAGATCTTATATTGGTTGGTTTGAGCTTAGTGAGGAGGACATGTTTGGTCTGGATCTGGTTTATCAAGCTATGGTGAATGTGAAGGTTATTCGGGATAGGCTTAAGGCTGTCCAGAGTCGCTACAAGTCTTGCACGGATGTAAGGCATAGAGATTTAGAGTTTGAGGTTGGGGACAAGGTATTCCTAACGTTATCTCCCATGAAAGGAGTAGTACAGTTTGGAAAGAAGGGAAAGCTCAGTCCCCAATTTATTGGTCCTTACGTGATTTTGCAAAAAGATGGCAATGTTACTTATGATTTAGAGTTTCCTGCTAGTTTGAGTTTGGTTTATCCGGTCTTTCATATTTCTATATTGAGGAAGTGTATTAGTGATGCTTCTTCGATTGTTCCTTTGGAAGGATTGGGTATTTTGGATTCTCTGTCTTATGAAGACTTCTCGATTGAGATATTGAATAGGTAGGTTTGTCGATTGCGAACAAAGAATGTGGCTTTTGTTAAGGTTTTGTGGTGGAACCATAATATGGAAGAAGTTACTTGGGAAGTGAAGGAGGACATAAAGTCCAAATATTCGCTGTTGTTTTCTGCTTCTGGGATTCGTGCGGAAGGTATGTGTTCTTGAACACATCTTTAGTTTCTTTGTTTGTTAAAGAAAAGATTAATATCTTTGTCTCTTTATTTTCAAACTTTGATGAATATTGGGAATATGTTTGATAATTCAAATTACTTTGTGTGTGGTTACCCCTAGTTTGTCCGTCATTCGGGGATGAATATTCCTAGTAGGGGAGAATGTTATATCCTGGCCTTAGAATTTTTCCTGGAATTCCATTCTCCGGACCCAATACGAATCTAGGGTACGAGTCATTTGTTGGGGTATGAGTAGGATGGTTCTATTGTATACTGACCAGTGTTGGTTGGTGGGATGGATGGGTTACTGGAATGGATACGACTTGGGGGGATAAAAGTCGTATGGTTGGGTACTAGACGTATCTAGTACTTGTATAGGGGACAATGTTCAATCCTCTTGGTATTCTATTCTGCCAGGGATACGGATGGAAGGTACGGATCGTATGATTTGAATGCTACTTAGTTTGATAAGTCGTATGCTGGACAGTGTTGGGTCCAGGGGTTGGGGTAGGATACGAGTGGCGAGTACCACTCGTATCTGAAGGGTACGACTCATATGGGTCAGTCGTATCCCTGTGATGGGATTTGTATACAACTTAAGTAGGGGGTAATCTGAATATTTTCCTACTTACCCTAATATGATCCTATGACTTCTAGCCTATTTGGGAGGCTATTTGCTTTATTATTTCTCTCTTTAACACTTAAAAACTACTCCTAAACAATCTAAAATCTTCTCAAAAGCTTTGGGGCAATAAAGCTAGGGTTTTATCTTTGGCACTAATTTGGGGCTTGTTTTCGTGATTTCTTTCCATCAATTCTTCGATATAAGGCATATTCTTTTCCCTCATTGTTAGTTCTAACTAAAGGCATGATTTTACTATTGATTTTCATGATTTTATTATTGAATGCTTTTGGGTTTTCAAATATGATTTGGGGTTTTTGTTTATGAATGGTTGGTTATGGTTTCCCATGATTTTAGTTATGCTTTTTTATGCATTAATGGTGTTTTTGGATATTTGAATTATATGGGAATGGTTTATGGTAATTGGAATTGGTTTTGGATATACATTATGCCCCCTATGTGTTTGACAAAATGCTTATAAAGATATTTTCATTGCATTAACTTTTTAAAATGGAACTTTTGCTTGTTTTAAACTTGGTAAAGGATTTATGCTTGGATTAAATGGTTTTGAAAGGTAAATGGCTAAATGGTTATACTTGTGGGGTACGAATTCCCCCAAGTGGATTTAATATGGTAATTGGAAGGGCACCTAAGGTCCCTTATACCTACATGTGGTTGTCTATGGATAATACTTACAAGTATGGTTGGTATGATGATACCACCACTAAATGGACTTAGTTAATAAATGGTAAATGGATTTCTTGGAAATGGTTTTTAATTTGGCATTAAATGGGGAGGTGTCGCTAAGCCGCGGAAGGTGGAAGTTTCGGGGGGACCAAAACTGGAAACTCATATTTGCCGATATGAGGTTGGTCTTGATGGATCCTGTGCATAATGTCACACCTCATATTAAGAGATGTACTAGTCATCCTAACGAGATACTTCCCTGGTCATGCAACTACACACACTGGGTGCTTTAGGACAACAAAGCTACACAATCCGGGTAATGGTTTTAAATGCATGCTAAACTCAGTTTACTTTACCAACACTTTTATATGTATGGTTGTATGCATCATGGATGGTTTTACTTGGTTTTATAAATGGCATTCTTTTATCTGTATCATGAGTTCATGCTAGCGATCGCTTGCTAACCCATCTACCGGCGGCTGTATACCCATGCTATACAGGAACCGATCATTCTACTTCTGTTTAGCATACAGATCCAGTATCATTATTTGGACTGAGTGGTGAGCTTCTATCCTTTCGAAAGGCTCCATTTCATATTATGGACATCTTTGGACATTTTTATTTTACTTTGGATATTGGTTTCAGGCGTGGTTGGGGTCTCAATCGGATATTGTTACTTTTTTGAATAGAGACTTGTGGTACTTTTGAGGGTTGGTATGGGCGGCATCGGTATTGGTATCGTCCTTGGCATTGGAATAAGCTAGGAGGCTAGCATCATCGGACATGATTTCTCACTGTTCCATCGTATCATATTTTGGGATTGATTTTCATATTTTGTTTTGGTATTCTCTTTGGTTATGGCCTAGTTTATGGCCTTTGTATGGTTGGATGGTTGATTTGGTACAGGTGGACCCGTTTGGGTCGGTCACGGTTGTGACCCTATCCCAGAGTCTTCATGAGAGCATTTACGCTATCTTATTATATGCTCAAAATTCAGCCCATCTAAGGATGGATATAGGTGGTTGGGTTGGGTAATAGGTGGAGGTCCCCGATCCTGGTTTGACTTAAGATGCCCATTACATCTAGGCCCTGGTTCGGGTAGTGACAGCTGGCCCAGCTGAGGGTCCTTTAAGTGGTAAGAGGACCGCTTAAGCGACACCTAGCATTAGTATATAATGCAATTAGCCTGTTTTCTCCTATTTTTCACCCATTTTCAAAAGTATAGAACCTTAAAAAGTGTGAAAAGTTGGGAGAACTATTATTTAGTGATTTTGGGATGTTCGTAAGATTGGATTTCTCATTCCTTCTCCGAATTCTTGGTAAGTTCTCCTTAATCTCATGGATAATTCCTTAATTAATTTCCCAAATCCCTAAAATATTAGTGGGTTGATTTTAGCGCAAGTTGAGCTTGGAATTTACCCATTCGCGAGGGTAAATATTTCTTGAGCATAGAGGGACGCATTGACGATTTTAAAAGTATGATTACGCAAGCAGACCCTACATGGAATGTTACTTAAGTTTGAACCTGAAGCATAAAAATGCAATATGTTTATCATTGTTCTTATTTGATGAGTAGATTATGATTTTGATATCGTGGCATCTTGCAGAATCTCTTCACAAGGGAAATTTATTGATTTATCAGATTACATCGTGCATTCTTCGGCATCGAGGTAGTTTACCTTTCTTGTATATTGTGCTTAGTCATAGTATATTTATGATAATGTGTTCTATATGGGTTGGGAATTAGATCTCGGAGGTGTAATTAGTATAAATTGGGGCTTTTAGCCTATTAAGTAATTGCAAATTTAGGGTAATTAATTTAGTTATGAATGTTAGGGTGGAATTGCTATCTTAGGACTAATTGTGGCTTACTTAACTCGTAAAATTAAACTTAGATACCTTAGCTGAGTCCAGGGTAAAATTTACCTTAGAACAAATTTCGACGATTAGAAGTAGGACCTTCCGACGTACCTTACACGAAGACTCTTGCTAGTTCCTTGTTTACTTATTGGGTAGATTATACCTTTAAATTGTATATTTTAGAGCTTGGAGAGACTTGATTATTGATACTTATGTTAGATTGGTACTTGGGATTTAGTGTTGGTTCCAGACCAAGTCTGGTGATTTATTAATATTGAGTTTCGATTCAAGTCAGGCAATTGATGAAATGAGTTCTGGTTTAAGTACGACAAATGATGATGATAGTGATGATATGAGTTTCGATTCGATTCTGGCATTGAGAGGTTATCTATGCTATGTTATGACACGGATGGGTTCAAGGTTATGGCTTGATATTTGGTAAATTTATGAAATTTCAGTTATTTACTTTCTTTGATTGTATCCTCCAGGATTATGAGGGCCCACATTGGATTATTTACTTTTCCACACTTAGTAGCTTATGGAAGCCAGTCTTTAGTATTAATTATGCTTTCTTTCATTGTATCTGTTTTGATTCTTTATTTATTGTATGGGAGTACTATTCCAAGTTTACCTTTTAACCTTGGCTTAGCTTATTAATCTTGCATAGTATTATACTTATATATCATGATTTAGCTCAATCGGCCGATGATGCCTACTGAGTACCTGTGGCATTGGTACTCATACTACACTTTTGTATCTTTTTGGTGCATATTCGAGTACTAGTAGTCGCCGTTGTCGATGGAATTATGCTGATTTGAGTTCGTAGACAGAGTGGGCTCTCAGATTTAGAGGTTCTTTTTTTCCTTCTAGTATTTGTGTCTAGTCTTTTACTATTTGAGACTGATGTATATTGACTATTACAATGCTTATGTTCTTTTTTGCTAGTGGCTCTTGTTCCGACACTACTAGGCATGAGATGTTATCTTTATCTTATGTATCTTTCGTATTAGTATTATTACTATTATTATTACTTGAATTATTGTTATAAATCTTTACTTATAAATTTTTGGCATTTATGCCCTTTTCTACTAAATTGGCCCATTTTTAGCTCGGGCTATGATTTGGTATACCTACTAGCGGGATAAAATAAGTGTCATCGTGACTCGTAAGTTGGGTTGTGGCAAATTGGCATCAGAGCGCTAGGTTCACCAGTATTATTAGTACAAGTGAAAGTGTCTAGTAGAGTCCTGTGGATCAAAATGATTACGTTTGTTTCTTATCTTTGGAAGGCTATAGTAAATTCTTAGGAGTTCTTCACTTCTTTCACTCATTTCATGCTCAGAGTTTGAGTCGATTTCTAATGGTTCTTTTGCTTTCATTCTTTCGCCGATAGCTAGGTCTCGTGCCACCACTATATGAGACGAGGACCCTGAGCCTACTCCTAGGGATCCTATCGCAATTTGTGGATGAACTATTGATTGAGGACAACCTTGAGACATAGTCCCAACTAGGACTAGGATAGGGGGCTTTCCCCAGATCTTATTCTCACTCCTGAGCCAGAGATTTATCCACCCTAGCCAGTGGTGGGCCAAGGACCATCCAAGGCTTTATCGGGGTTAATTTCTTCTTTAGTGCTTAGGGATACATTTGGTTAAGCTCTTGGGAGTGGTTGGTGGTGCACCATCTGATGGTGCACAGTCTACGAATAGAGTGGTACTGAGGTAAGGTGATAACGCTTAAATTACACTCTTGAATGGGTGTAAGCGATAGTTGTCAATATAAAACCCAACTGGGTTGGGGTCGAATCCCACAGGGAATAGGGTGTGAACTTTGATTTGTTTACGAAATGCTTTACTGTTAGTTTACTGTTTCCAAAAGTGGGGGTTTAAATTTCACAGAGAGTCAATTGTCACTTTTAATATTTTAGTGTTGTAATCAATATAAATGAGAAACCAGAGTTATGTTCACCATGGGTATTGGGAGTTAACAAATACTAGGTAATGCTTGGGATTCTTGGAGTAAGTAGAAACATCAGAATATCCTTGACTATGATACTTTTGACTTAGCTCTCGACCTCACCAGACAATTTATTATCTAATTCTCTCAAACTTAGATAACTTATCTATTTCCAATAGGATGTTATCTCAGGTAGATTAATCCAGTTACGACATCAATCATTAAACAGAGGTTGGTAGCTTTCGAGTCCCCGTTGATAATTCACGACCTCTAGTCTATTTCTCCGTTAGAGGCAAATAAAACCTAAGGCATAATCTAATGTTTGCAACCACTAGATTTTAATTAAAACAACAGAATTTTAAGATGTTCTACTACTCTTTGAATCTGCTAAAAACCTAGCATCATATCAAACCCTAATCCATGGATCCCATTACTTCAGCTAATGGAATTAGCTGCTCATGATTTGATGAACGAAATAACAAGTTAAATTCATGATGATAAGGATAAACTTACGAATGGATAAAAAACAACAAGTAGTTCCTTCAATTTAATCACAAGGTGGAAAACCAAAAATAGTTGATAAGAAACAATAAAAATAATTGATGAAAGAGAGAAATGTACGTCCCTCTCTTCTCAGGGTTAATGTTTGATAGATAATGACCGATTCTCCCCGTTTTAAAACCCTAAAATAAGTTTTTAAATAGTCAACCTAAAATAAGGAAACAAAATTAAAGTTTCAGTTTTCTCTTCGGATTAGACGACGATGCTTTTGACGGCGCGTCAGACACCTGACGACGTGTGCGAGATGTCGTCAAAGATACCAGTGAATTGTTATTTTTTGACTCTTCAGACAACAATCCTGACGGCGTGTCAAAAATCTTGATGGCACTTTCAAACTGGCGTCTCAAGTTGACGACGATTTTAACGAGATGTCACATATTTGACGGCCCCTCCGAATCACCGTCACAGTTCATCTCAACTTCTCAGGTTCTGTCTAAGCTTGATGGCAACTTTGATAGCCTGTCCCATGTATGACGACGCTTCAGGATGATCGTCAGACACATTTCAGCTTATTTACACCAGATTTCAGTTGTTTTATTCTTCTTTCCTTTGGTTTCCTCCCCGATCACTTGTATTTGCATTAACACACAACAAAATGATCAAAAACAACAAAAGTTGCTTAAGACTTTGCAATTATTCTAGGTTAAAGGCCATAGATGTGTTTGCGATTGCGCACACATCAACACCATCAACTTAAAGCAATTGCTTATCCTCAACCAGCTTAATCTAACTACGAAAACACATACAACATGAATAGCTCAACATAAAGCTATCCTTTCAATGCCAAACCCATGCACATATCATTGAAATAACACTATAACACAAATAAATCAAGCTGTAGCATAAATCTTGGCCACAATAACCATTCATATATCATTACTATATTTTCTAAACAAGCGAGTAGCTAGTGACGATACCAATGTGCCCTCACAACAAAGAAACCCTCCTCTTCATATGAGAAATCCAACCATCCGAATTGGGGGTTATTACAAAACTCTCACTCTCACAAGAAAGTTCCAGTCAATATATGCCAAGTACCATAGGCTTGCCCTTATTTTCGTTACCAGACCTCAGATTGGCCAGTCGAGATCACTATAGGACTTCTTTTAGGCTTGTAATATGGTTTGGGGCTGGTATGATATTCAAGGTTATTTAGAGTGACTATGCCTCCTTGACACTAACTTCTTTCTTGGACTCACTAATTATCCTCATTCGTTTCTCCTCTTCTCTTGATTATCCATATTTAAGTTGGGTTCTACCCCGCATCTCCACTATTTCTCTTTTTTTATTAGCATTGTTAGCACCCAGTTTTGATTCATTCTCTTTTATCCCACCCTTCTTCATACTTCTCATCTTACACCATGCTCCTCTAAGATAGCTACCCTCAACTTAGGTTGTTTGCCTAAATCAAGGTGCTCAATTTCTAAGGAAGCCCAGGGGTAAATATGTTTATTATGGCATAAATAATAAGGTAAAAGGTGCCATACAAAAGAAATGGTCAAAATAAGCTCTAAATAGGGATCAAACTTGTGTTATACATACAGGGAAGGATATTTAGGCTAGAAGTGAGTTAATCAATGATGGCTTATGATCCTGTCCTGACTCCTACCCCGAGATTATGGAAAGACTAACCAGGCAAGTTCTGGCTTTAGCATACAGAGGGAAATAAGTAATAACTAACACACATCTGGCACACAAATATATCACATATCACCACTTATCTAGTTCATGCTATTTTTTAGTAATGCTCGTCAAACAACTATGATTAATGCCACAACAAGAATCACAATGGTCACAAGTAAATATAATCTATACAGTTTATCGAGCAGGACATTGGAAAGATGGTTAACTATTGAGCATAATGTCACTGCCTTTTTTGCCCTTTTTTTTTTTTTTTGAAAAACAACAACTTAAAACTAAAGTAGAAATTAGATTAAGAGTTAGAGTATACCTGGACTGAGTCGTTCTCAGGGATCATGGGTTGCCTCCCATGCAATGCTTGATTTAATATCGTGGCACGACTCAGGTGTCTTGATTACCTCCGACTTTATTGAGACAGATAATGGTGGTGCTTTTCACTGGTTCTTCTGGGCCAATGTAAAGCTTTACCCCTGTTGCCCATTTACCTTGAATGTACTGCCATCTTCATTTTTGAGCTCCACTAAAAGGATCCGACCACTTAGATTTCAGCTTCCCTGGAAACAATTTAAGTCTGGAATTAAACAGAAGCACCAAGTCCCCTTTTTTGAACTCTCGTTTCTTTATTTACCAGTCATGGTACCTTTTCATCTTTTCTGTATACAAATCTGCTCGTTCATACGCCCTGAGATGGAATTCATCCATCTCATTCAGTTGCCCTAGTCTCATCTCTGCTGCTTCCTTCCAATTCAAATCCAACCTCTTGAGCACCTATAAAGCCTTGTGTTCCAGCTCTATTAGAAAATGGTATGCTTTTCCATAGACCAGCTGAAATGGTGATATGCCAATAGGTGTCTTGAAAGTAGTTCGATATGCCCACAAGGCATCATCAAGTTTTTGGGACCAGTCTTTTCGGCTAGCATTCACCATCTGGGCTAGGATGTCCTTAACTTCACGATTCGATACCTCCACTTGCCCACTGGTTTGCAGGTGATATGGAGTAGCCACTCTGTGTAGTTTCACTCCATATTTTGCCTGAGCTGCTCGAAATAATTTATTGCAAAAGTGAGATCCTCCATCACTTATGATAGTGCGCGGTACTCCAAAGCGAGAGAAGATATTTTTCTTGAGAAAAATAATAACTCTCTTTCCCTCATTGTCAGCCAGAACAACAGCTTTGACCCATTTAGAAACATAGTCAACAACATCCAGAATATACTTTATTCCATAAGAACTTACAAATGGCCCCATGAAGTCAATGCCCCAGACATCAAATAATTCCACTTCAAGCATCTTAGTCAAGGGCATTTCATGCCTTTTAGATATTAACCCCTTCCTCTAACATTGGTCATATTTCTGCACATACTCGTGGGCATCTTTAAATAATGTTGGCCAATAATAGCCACTCTACAACACCTCCTGGCCGTTTGGTCACCTGCATGGTGACCCCCAACTGGGGAAGCATGACATACTTCCAATATACACAGTACATCTACTTCAGGCACACATCTCTGTATGATACTGTCTGTATATCGCCGAAAAAGATAAGGCTCATACTAGAAGTAATGTGTTATATCATGCAAGAACTTTTTCCTTTAGTGGAACGAAAGATTTTCTAGGATGATCTCACTCACAATGTAGTTTGCATAATCTACATACCATGGCAGTGATTCCACAATATTTGCCAGGATCTCCTTATCAGAAAATACATCATTTATCTTTGTTTCATCATTAGCTTTCTGTTCACCTTCCATTCTAGATAAATGATCTGCAACCTGATTTTCACAACCTTTCCTATCTTTGACTTTGAAGTCAAACTCTTGCAGTAGAAACACCCATCTAATAAGCCTTGGTATAGCATCATTCTTGGCCATTAAATACCGCAATGCCTCATGGTCAGTATGGACTACCATTTTAGTCCCAAACAGATAAGATCTGAATTTCTCAAAAGTATACACCACAGCTAACAGCTTCTGTTCAGTTTCTCCATTCAGTGCTATACTGGCATAATATATTGAGTGAAATAATTTATCCCTTTTTTGCCCCAATACAGCTCCCAGCGCGACACCACTTGCATCACACATTATTTTAAACGGTTTTGCCAAGTCAGGTGCAATAACAATAGGGGCCTCAATCAGCTTCTTTTTAAGGCACTCAAATGCCTTCAAGCATTCGTCATTGAATAGGAATTTCACTTCCTTCTCTAACAGCTTGCAAAGTGGATTTGCAACTTTGGAGAAGTCTTTTATGAATCTCCGATAGAACTCTGCATGACCGAGAAAACTATGCACCCTCTTTACTAAAATGGGAGGTGGTAATTTATCGATAACTTCTACCTTTGCTCGATCAACTTTAATCCCTTTTTTTAGAAATTCAGTGACCCAGCACGATACCCTCCTTTACCATAAAATGACATTTTTCCCAATTGAGCACTAGATTAAATTCAACACATCTTTGCAAGGCGACATTCGAATTCTCCAGACACATTTCGAATTAATCACCTACCACAAAGAAATCATCCATGAATACCTCTATGGTGTCTTCTACCATGTCAGAGAAGATAGACATCATGCATCGTTGAAAAGTGGCCGGTGCGTTGCATAGCCCAAACGGCATCCTCTTAAATACAATAGGCATGTAAATGTCATTTTTTCTTGATCTTCTGGAGCAATACAAATTTGGTTATATCTAGAATAACCATCCAAAAAGTAGTACCACCCGTAGCAGCCAATCGATTAAGCATTTGGTTCATAAAAGACACGGGGAAGTGGTCTTTTAGAGTCAAGAGTTAAGCTTGCGGTAATCCATGTAGACCCTCCACCCGGTTACTGGTCTGAGTGGAATCAGCTAGTTCTTTTCATTAGCAACCACCATCATACCCTCTTTCTTGGGCTCACATTGAACTAGACTTACCCATTTTCTGTCAGAAATAGGGTAAACTACTCCTACATCCAACCACTTAATAATCTCCTTTTTAAACACCTCCTATATTGGTGGATTCAGACGGCGCTGATGCTCAATGGTAGGAGTACAATCTTCTTCTAGTTGGATTTTATGCGTACAAATGCCAGGGGGAATGCCAATAATATCTGCGATGGTCCATTCAATTGCTCTCTTATGCCTCTGAAGTACTGAAATAAGTGCATTTACCTGTTGTTCTTCCAAATCAGCTACAATAATAATAGGTAGCGTACTTCCTTTCCCCAGAAACACATATCGTAAGTGACCAGGCAGCTCCTTCAATTCAAACACCGGAGGTTCTTCAATAGATGGCTTGGCTAGTGGTGTTGGTCGATTTGCCAGATCGAGGTTGAGCTTTTTAGGAGCATAAAAATATAAGCCCAGGTCAGTCAGGGCACAAACTGTCTCTTCATACTCCTCAATGACTTCATTATTATAGTTCATCATAACCGCGGCTAAGGGTTCAACAACCAGCTATTCAGTTTTGACCATATCTTGTTCTTCCTCAAAATACACATCAACCACTAAGAGCACACACATTTTCTCATGCTGCTTCACTGATTTGCCCATATCAAATTGTTCCTCTTTATCATTTACCTTGAATAAGAGCTCATTCGCTCTCAAATTAATCAATACACTTTCGATTGCGAGGAAAGGTCAACCCAAGATTATGGGCACCTCAAAGTCCACCTCGCAGTCCAGAATGACAAAGTCTGTAGGGAATATGAAATTTGAGACCTTTACCAACATATTATACAGAATGCCAACAGGTCGCTTTACTGATCTGTCGGCCATCACCAGTCTCATGTTGGTAGGTGTGGGATTCCCCAGGCCCAAATTTTTATAAATAGTCAATGGCATGAAGTTAACACTTGCCCTCAGATCATATAGTGCTTTAGTGAATTCCATGGTTCCAATTGTTCAGGGAATAGTGACTGCACCTGGTTTTGACTTTTTCTGCGTCAAGGTCCTTGTGGAAATAGCACAATAAAGGTAGAGATCTTCTTCTAGTTTGCAAGTCACTGTTCGTTTCTTGGTAACAAGGTCTTTCATGAATTTTGCATATCCTGGCATTTGCTCAAGTGCTTCGATCAAAGTCACATTTATAGTCAATCGCTTGAGCATTGCTAGGAACTTCCTGAATTTTGCATCATCTGCCTTCTTTCTAAGTCGTGAGGAAAGAGGGGTGGTGGCCTTGGGATGGGTTTCAACACTACTTCCTCTTCATTCTTCCTGTCCGACATATTAATAAAGCTATTCGGCTTCTCAGACTCTTCTGGGTGTTATTCTGCTGGTTTCTCTGCAACTTCCTCAGTATTTACAAATTTGCCCACATAAGGGCTAGATAACATCTTACCACTCCTAGTGACAATCGCCAGACATGAACCGTCTGTCTTCTGATCCTGAACCATTTGAGTAAGTAAAGTACCACTTTTTTCCTGGTTTAGTGTTGATGGAAGTTGACTCATCTGTTGCTCTAACTGTGGATCAAAATTGAATGTGACTTGACCAGCTGACTTATAGTGGAAAATTCACTCCTCATACTAGTCACTCCTGCGTTGGTAGCCTCTACTCTTTTTAACAGTTCTTTCATCATATCCTTCATAGACCACTTTTCCAAGCTAGTTGCAGCGGCTTCTTGATTTTCAGCATGAACATACAACCCATTTTTGTCATTGCTGCTTCTCCAGTTTTCTTGCTCCCTGTCTCTGTGATTAAGATTATCATACCTGTTACGACCTTGATTCCCTTGGCTAATGCCTTGGAAATCTCTCTGATTAGCAACATAGTTGACTTCTTCTTCAGGTTCTATATCAACACGGTCCCGAATCATTGCAACCTTTACCTTTTCTGTCCTTCCTTACAATAAGTGCTTGGTGAACAGGTCTATTTGAGTCTTTAGATGGGCTATGTCTTGATCTTTCTCCCCATCTCTTCTGTGCTGTTCATCATTCATTCTAATAGGAATAGTTGGACTTGCCACCGTAGCATCTCTGGTGTACCAAGCCCTACTTAGTTTGGTCATCCTATTCAGTATATCAACAACATCTTAAAATAAAAAAGCAACAAATAACCCACCAGCAGCATTATCTACCATTGGATTTGTCACAGAGTTAAAGGCTCTATACAAAATCTCCATCAAATGTATGTCTGTTATGTTATGGTTTGGACACTGTGTCAGCTTCTTCTTGAACCTTCCCAAGTTTTGTGTAGAGCCTCATTCGGGAGCTGTCTAAAGTTGTTGATCTCATCCCTCAACTGTACCTTCCTGGATGGCGGAAAGAACTTTTCTAGGAAAGCTTCTCTCAACTGCCTCCAGTTAGTTATAGAGTCAGGCGTCAACTCATTTATCCACAATGTTGCCTTTCCATACAGAGACAATGGGAATAGCTTCAACCGGATAGCGCTCTGGCTCACCCCTGAGTTATCAAAGGATTTGCAAATGGTGACAAAATTTACCAGATACAGGTTGGGGTCATCCCCAGGAAGGCCTTCAAACAACTCTTTCAGATTTAAGAGCTAGATCATCGTGCTTGTAATATTGAATTTTTTTCTAGGTGCTAACGGAGGGGGAATGATCAGACCCATTGCACCTGCTCCATCCACATCATCATCATTATCAGCCTCATACCACAACGGTTGTTTTGCCATTCTGCTCATGTGGTGGGGCTCTGAATCAAGTAGTGCTTGGCGTAACCTATAGAGATCCTACAAATAAACAAAAATAACAATCGAACGTAACTCTGGAAAACTTAACTATCAGCAAATTTTTGTGCACAAACTTTTAGTCTATAACCGTATTCCCTGGCAATGGCACCATTTTTTGATAACGCTCAAATTACACTCTTGAATGGGTGTACGCAATTGTTGTCAATATAAAACCCAACTAGGTTGGGGTCGAATTCCACAGGGAATAGGGTATGAACTTTGATTTGTTTATGAAATACTTTATTGGTAGTTTACTGTTTCCGAAGGTGGGGGTTTAAATTTCATAGAGAGTCAATTGTCACTTTTAATATTTTAGTGTTGTAAGCAATATAAATGAAAAACCAGAGTTATGTTTACCATGTGTATTGGGAGTTAACAAATGCTAGGTAATGCTTGGGATTCTTAAAGTAAGTAGAAATAGCAAAATATCCTTGACTATAATACTTTTTGACTTATCTCTTGACCTCACCAGACAATTTATTATCTAATTCTATTGAACTTACATAACTTATCTATTTCTAATAGGATGTTATCTCAGGCAGATTAATCCAGTTACAGCATCAATCATTAAACAGAAGGTTGGTAGCTTCTAAGTTCCTATTGATAATTCATGACCTCTAGTCTATTTCTCTGTTAGAAGCAAATAAAACCTAAGGCATAATCTAATGTTTGCAACCACTAGATTTCAGTTAAAACAACAGAATTTTAAGATGTTCTACTACTCTTTGAATCCGTTAAACACCTAGCATCATATCAAACCCTATTCCATGGATCCCATAACTTCGGCTAATAAAATTAGCCGCTCATGATTTGATGAATGAAATAACAAGTTGAATTCATGATGATAAGGATAAACTTACGAATGGATAAAAAAAACAACAAGTGGTTCCTTCAATTTAATCACAAGGTGGAAAACCAAAAATAGTTGATAAGAAATAAGAAGAATAATTAATGAAAGAGAGCAATGTACGTCCCTCTCTTCTCAGGGTTAATGTTTGATAGATAATGACCGATTCTTCCCATTTAAAAACCCTAAAACAAGTCTTTAAATAGTCAACACTAAATAAGGAAACAAAATTAAAGTTTTAGTTTTCTCTTCGAATTAGAGAACGATGCTTTTAACGGCACGTCAGACACTTGACAACGTTTGTGAGATGTCGTCAAAGATTCCAGTGAATTATTATCTTCTGACTGTTTAGACGGCAATCCTGATGGTGTGTCAAAAATCTTGACGGCGCTTTCAAACTGGCGTCGTAAGTTGACGGTGATTTTAATGAGATGTCACATATTTGATAGCCCCTCCGAATCACCGTCATAGTTTATCTAAACTTCTCAGGTTCTGTCTAAGATTGACGATAACTTTGACATCCTGTCTCATGTATGACGGTGCTTTAGGATGATCGTCAGACACATTTCAGCTTATTTACACCAGATTTTAGCTATTTTATTCTTCTTTTCTTTGGTTTCCTCCCTGATCACTTGTATCTATATTAACGCACGACAAACGATCAAAAATAACAAAAGTTGCTTAAGACTTTGCAATTATTCTAGGTTAAAGGCCTTAGATGTGTTCGTGATTACGCATACATCATAAGGGCGCAGTTGTAACTGCGGCTTCTAAAGTTGAGGTTCCTCCTACACCAGCAGTTGCTTAGCTGGTAGTTTCTCAACTAGTGGTTTCCCAGCCTACTATGTTTGTTTAGGAGTAGAAGAGGTTGGGTAGATTCTTAAGATTAGCTTTACCTAGGTTTTTAGGTGCACCGGGCGAGAATATTTATGAGTTCTTGATTGCTTGCGATGATAGGCTTTATAATTTGGGCCTAGTTGAGACTCGTGGTATGGATTACACTACCTTTCAGTCAGATTTAATGGGTTGAAATTGGTAGATTGGTTATTTTGATTCCACGCCAGCTGGATCTACTTCTACGATATGGACTTAGTTCTCCAAGGTCTTCTTGGAGAAGTATATGACTCGTAGCCTTAGTGATCATTTGAGGGATCAACTCTCGAGGTTAGATTAGGGCTCCATGACTATTCTGGAGTATGGGGCTCAATTTTATGAGTTGTCTAGGCATGCCACATCTATTCTGACTACCAAGTATGAGAGGGTTCAGTGCTTTGTTTGGAGATTGAGACTCCCTCTCTGTATGGATACACAGAGTTTCGTTGTTACGATAGATATTTTGCTTAGGTTTCTGATCATTCTTAGGTTATGAAGGAGATACATTATGAGGCCCAAGGGGGCAGTGATAAAAGGCCACTGTATTAGGGTAGTTTTAATAGGAGTCGTAGTAGCTCACGATTCATAGACAATGGTATTAGGGTAGGTACCCTCCTGTCAGCCTTATTTGCATCAGGGACAGTCTAATAGGCTCGTTCATACCACTCTTTATATCACCAATGGAGGCTAGTCTAGTTTTAATGATCATCCTGGCCAAAGTATTGGTCAGCCTTGAAGGGGTTCATCTTTTTGGTTATTCGAGTTGTGATGGTTATTCCATGTCATTTGGATCTTCTAGGTTTACTACAGCACCAGGGAATGTTATGGTTATGGGGACTTTGCTAATTTTTAGAGAGTGCCCCAATCATAGAGCGATAGTTCCTTCATCTCAGAGTGTTCCACCGATTAGAGTAGTACATCCCTAGTTAGAAGTGGTATGCATAATCATTAGGGTGGTCCTCAGGATACTCGTGGAGGTCCTCAACAGGTAGGATAAGAGATCGGTTAGGAACCCAACCAGGTAGCAGAGGGTGGTTAGTTATATATCGTACCTACTAGACCCGAGATAGAGTCTTCGAATGTCGTTATCACAGGTATGATTTTAGTGTGCCATCAACCAATTTTTGCTTTATTTGATTTGGGATCCACTTATTCTTATGTGTCTGCTTGTTATGCCCCATGGTTAGAGTTATCTTGGGATTTTTTATCTGTGTCGTTATGTGTATCTACTCTCGTGGGTGATTCCTTAGTAGTAGACCGGGTGTATAGATCATAGATACTGACTCTCTGAGAGTTTGATACTTAGGTTGATATTATTATATTAGACATGGTAGATTTTTATGTGATTTTGGGTATGGACTGGTTATCCTACTATCATGTGGTCTTGGATTGCTTTGCTAAGACCGTTACTTTAGCTATGCCCGGCGTATTCCCATTTGTGTGGCAGGGATCTATTAGACGCGAGCCTATGGAGATTATTTTTATATTTGGTCTCGAAGACTTATTTTGAGGGGTTGGGAGTCTTATCTTGCTTATATTTGTGATGTTAGTGTGGGGAGTATGTCGCTTGAATCTGTTTCTATAGTTTGTGAGTTTTTTGATATTTGCCCTACTGATCTACCTGGTCTTTCTCTTGAGCGTCATATTGAGTTTGTTATTGATCTTGAGTCGAGCAATTGACCTATTTCTATGGCACCTTATCGTATAGCTCCAACCGAGATTAAGAAGATGAATTCTCAACTTTAGAATCTTTTAGGTAAGGTTTTCATTAGATAGAGTGTGTTTCCTTAGGGTTCTCTTATGCTATTCGTGAAGAAGAAATATGGTTCCTTGCTTGTGTGTATCGATAGACTACAGACAGCTTAATAAGGCGACACTGAAGAACCGATATCTTATGCCTCACATTGATGACTTATTTTACCAGCTTTAGGGAGTAACTGTGTTTTCTAAGATTGACTTGATGTTCGATTGCCATTAGTTGAGGATTCGAGCTGAGGATATCCCAAAGACAACTTTTTAGACTCGTTATGGCCATTATGAGTTTTTGGTGATTTCTTTTGGGTTGACCAATGCACCTATAGCGTTTATGGATTTGATGAACTGTGTGTTTAGGAATTATTTAGATTCCATTGTGATTATGTTTATCGATGATATTCTTGTATATTTAAGGAGTAGAGAGGAGCATATGCAATATTTGAGAATTGTGCTCCAGACTATGAGAGATCATAAGCTTTTTGCCAAATTCTCTAAGTGTGAATTCTGGCTTGAGTTAGTGACATTCCTTGCGCATATGGTGTCTAAGAATGTGATTATGGTGGATCCAGCAAAGATTAAGGCTGTTCGTGATTAGGCCAAGCCTACATCTCCATTAGTTTGGCCGATTATTATAGGTGATTTAATGAGGGTTCTGCTACTATTACAAAACAAATGACCAGACTGACTCAAAAGGAGATTCCTATTCGATGGTTTGAGGAGTATGAGTCGAGCTTTGGAAAGCTCAAGGGATTTCTCACTTCAACCCCTATTCTGGCTTTTTCTGTTGAGTGTAAGGGATTCACCATATATTGCGATATTTTTGGTATTGGTTTAGTTGTGTTTTGATGAAACCAGGTTGATTTATTGTATATGCGTCGAGGTAATTGAAGGTGCATGAGTGAAACTTCCCCACTATTATTTGGAGTTTGCGGCGGTAGTTTTCGCACTTAAGATTTAGAGGCATTATCTTTATGGCATGCATTCTGAGATTTTCACGGATCATCATAACCTTTATCATCTTATGACCCAGAGAGCTTAATTTTAGGCAACGCAGATGGATGAAGTTGCTTAAGGATTATAATATCTCTATTTTGTAGTATTCAGGCAAGGCAAATATGATAGAGGACTCCTTGAGCTAGAAGGCAGTGAGTATTGGTAGCTTTGCTTCTTTATTGGTTTCTTAGAGGTTGTTGACGTGGGACATCCAATCCTTAGCCAAACATTTTAGACCTAGGAGGATTCTTGCTATTGTTAAGGCGAGGTCTACTTATTTAAGCAGATTTGGAGTTGTTAGTCTAAGGATATTTGACTTTGCATTATCTAGGATCAAGTGTTGCGTGGTGATTCCAAGAGGGATACCATATACTTTGAGGGTGTTCTAAGATTTGATAGCCGTATTTGTGTTTAGTGTTGGAGATTTGATTCATTCAATTTTGTGTGAGGCTCATAGCTTCAGCTATTCTATTCACCTGGTTACAACTAAGATGTATGGAGATTTGAGTCACAATTATTGATAGAGTGGTATGAAGAGAGATATGGCAGACTTTGTATCTCATTACCTATGTTGTTAGTAAGTGAAGGCCGAGCATTAGAGACCTGGCGGCTTGATTCAGATATTGTCTATTCTTGAGTAGAAGTGGGATCACCATGGACTTTATTTCGCACTTTTCGTGGTTCTAATAGTATTTGGGTGATTGTAGATCGGTTGACCAAGTCGGCATATTTTATTCCTATTCAGATGTCCTTTAATACTGAGAGGTTATCTCGTGTCTATGTTTATGAGATAGTTCGTTTACATGGAGTACCAATATCTATCATTTCAAATTGGGGATCAGTGTTCACTTTTAGCTTTTGGAGAGATTTCAGGGAGAGTTGGGTACACAAGTGGATCTTAGTATAACCTTTTACCCTCAGACTGACAGGTAGTCAGAATAGATTATTCAGGTTCTTAAGGATATGCTTCGAGCCTGTGTTATGGATTTTGGAGGTTGGTGGGAGAAACACTTAGCTTTGGTGGAGTTCGCATACAATAATAACTACCATTCGAGTATTGAGATTATGCCATTTGAGGCTTTATATGGTAGACAATGTCATTCTCCAATTGGTTAGTTTGAGATCTTTGAGATTAGACCTCATGGTATTGACTTTCTTTAGAAGTGGTTGGATAGAGTCAGGGTGATTCGAGATAGGTTGAGGGTAGCTTAGAGTAGACAGAAGGCTTATGCAGACCATACACTTTGTGCCTTGAGTTTTGGAGTTGGTGGCTGGGTATTCTTTTGTGTATCGCCCATGAAGGGTGTGATGAGGTTTGAGAGGAAAGGCAAACTGATCCCGAGATACATTGGACCTTTTGAGATTCGTTTCATAGTTGGAGATATGGCATATGTGTTAGCCTTGCCCTCAGATTTTGTTATTGTTTATCTGGTTTTCCATGTTTCCATAATTAGGCATTTCATAACAACATTTTCATAATTACCCTAATAGCAACTTGTATATGTATTTGATGTGTAAGACAACATTAAATACATATACAAATACAATTTTTTTTTGGGTTTCCCATCTAGTGTTCGGTGCTCACATTGGAGCCCCGACTAATCCGGATCGCTCATTGCAGGGCCCATTAAGGTGACAGCGCTCCCAATAAAGTTTTATCTCTGGTTAAGGGTGGAGCAGCCTCATCCACTGCACCACAATCAATGTTGGTTACAAATACTCTTAATAACCTTATTTTTAGGTAACAACTTGAGTTTAAAAAGGCAAAAAAATTTCAGCTTCCTTAAATCACATTCACCTAATTAATTAAAGATTGATTGAAGATTGTTATTTCTAAAAATAGAAAGCCTTTTTAATGAGTTTCAAAACTCAAAATAGGTTTGAATGATTGAAAAATATTTTTCTATTTTTCTCTCTCTTTTTTTTTTTCAGTTTTTTCCTTCGTATTTGTTTTTCTTTTTTAGTTTTCTCCTTTGTTTTTTTTTTTTACATTTTTTTCTTTGCACCAGTTTTTGTATTTTCTTTTTTTCTTTATTGTTTCATTTTTTTCCTTCTTTTTTTCTTTTTTTCCTTTTTATTTTTTATATAGTTTTTTTCGTTCTTCTTTGTTGTTGTTGTTGTATTTTATATTTATAGTTTTTCTTACATTTTATATTTATTTGTATCAAACTATATATTTTAAGTAAATTTATTGTTTGTATTTGAATAGTTTAGTGTAAATATGCACAATTTATTATTTGTATTTGTGTACAAATAAGTATATGTATTAATTGTACTTGCTTGAGACTAAAATATACAAATAAGAAATGTACCATTAATATAAATGTAGCGTTAGTATTTGTATGTCAAATTTATTATTTGTATTTGCATATATATAAACATGTATCATTTGTGTATGTATGGTTCAAGTTGTATCATTTGATACAAATGTAAAATTCGTATAATTTATCATTTGTATTTGTATTATTCAATTTGTATCAATAAAATATAATTCATATCAATGAATATGAACACAAGTGTTTATAGAAAGAAAAATAACAATTTTTTCACTTGTTTAAAATACAAATGATGTAATCAGCTACAAATTCAAATACAAATAAATGAAATTACAAATGTAAATTAATATTCGATCGACTTAAAAATACAAATACAAAATATTTTTTTAAGATACAAGTGTATCGATGAAAATAAAATTAAAATAAAAATACAAAAAAAAGTACTAGATAAAATACAATATGCAGTCAACTAAAAAAATAAAAACACAAAATAATTCTTTAAAGTACAAGTGCAAATTATATAAAACATAAATGAGAGTGTGAACTATAAAATATAAATACAAGTACTATAAAATACAAATACAGGTGCAAACTATAAAATATAAATACAAATGCAAACTATAAAATATGAATACAATTATATCAACGAATATAAAATATAAATAATGGTGCGAACAAATGAAATCTCAATGTAATAAATGATGTGGTGTTTTCATTGTCATTCATGACTTGTACTCGGTGTAGCACATTTTTTAAAAATTTAAAGAAAATATAAAATAGAACCACCAAAAATATGAAAAATAAAAATATATAAAAAAATAAAAAAGAAAAACACAGAAAGAAAATAGAAGTTAGACATAGAAGAATAAAAAAAACAAAAAAAAAGAAAAAAGGAAAAACCCAGAAGAAAAAAAAGGGAATAAGTAAAAAAAAAAGAAGAAAGAGAAATAGAAGAGTGAAAGTAAAAATGAAATGATAGGAACAAGAAAAAACAAAAATAGAAAAAAGAAGAAGAAGAAAACGAAAATAGAAAAAGAATATGAGAAAGAAAAAAATAAAAAAGAAAAATCAGTAAAGAAAAAAAACTAAAAAGAAAAAAAAAAGAGAAATAGAAGAGAGAGAAAAAAATGAAAAAGAAATCAAAATAGACAAAGAATCAAAATGACAAAAAAAAAAAAGAAAATGAAAAAAACTAACAAGAAAAAAAAAGGTTAGAGATATAACAGAGAGAAAGAGTAAAAAATAAGGGAGGTAAGGAGCCACAAAAATATTGTTATTGTTGCTATCCCATATAATGTTTTTAAAGTATTGCTATTTAACTTAATTATGAAATTAAGTTTGCTACTTCTTGTATTAAAAATCTTTAACAATTTCAAAAGCCCACAATTCAAATTTCAAAACTTTCTCTCATGAGCCAATGAAGTTTCTTCGAGTCTCGTGGAATTAAAAAAAAGTAGACAAGAGCATCAAATAGAAAAGTGTATCATGGAACCATAATGAATTTGAAATGAGAAGAAATTTCGTACATTTCTTTATATCTAGATGAGCCGACAGCAAATAGAGAAAGAGAGAGATGCAAGAGGTATTTGCTACAAACTACATATCATGATATTCTGTTATTATCGTGTATCCTTTACTTTCATTACATCGATGTGGATTATCTCATGAAATAGCAATAGAACTTCTAGATATTTATAATTTGTGGTCTAATTAGATAATATCTTGCTTTGAACACGTAGAAGTTAACAATAGTGCAAGTGTTGAATCCAACAAGACTTGTGAATACTTTAACAAAAATATGTAGACCAAAACTAATACCAAATTTTGCTAGTCCACCACAATTTGTAAGCATTTGTATTACATAAATATGATTTTTCAATCCGGCAAGATGTGTGATTAATTTAATAAGAAATGTAAAATGCATAATGTACCAATATCATGCCCTGCACAAGATACTTATAAAATCGTAGGATTTTGTTCTTCCAAATACGTAACATTGAGTCTAATTTTGTATTTCTTTTAAATGAAAGTAGAAATTAAACAAAGACCTCAAATAATCATATATGTGTAAATCTCCCAAAATTAAAGCCTATTAAGAAAACTAGTATACGTATCGCGATGTGCGAATGCAAATATTATTTCTAATTTTTTCAGATTGTGATGTTGGAGCATGTTAAATCATACTAACTTAAACGAAATTCAATTAACATATTGTTCCTCAACAAAATAAACAAAAAAAATTCACTCATCATATTGTTCCTCAGTGAAATATGATAGTGACAATGAATCATAAAATATTAGAAATTTTTATGTTTCGTAATTTATTTATTACATTGTCACTATTTAGTTCAAAATATTACCCCCAATCCCCACCCCCCATCTTTAAATTTTTTCCTACCATATTTAATCATTTTCTTTGTATTTTGACATTTATGTTCTTGCTTATTTCAAAACATAGAATGGCAATTTAAAATTTAAGTTACTTTTTTTATATTTTAATATTTATTTAATTCGTTATTTATACAGTTTTAGTTACAATTTATCAAAATTTTAGTTACATGATATATATAATTTAAGATTGCTTATTATAGTAAAAAAATACTTTCTTATCTAAAAAGAGAGCCAAACCCTCCAAACTTTTTACACTATAATTATATCTTATTATTTGGTTTTGTCCTGTTTTGTAGTTATTGTGTTATTTATACTTGTAAACAACTTATCATTTTGCTTAATAACCTTACTTATTATTTGTTTTTAATGTATTATAAATAAATATGTATTTTTCTAATTCTTGAAATTTAATTTATTTTTTAACTTGTACGGTTCATAATTTTCCCGTTATTTGAATTTATCTATCACACTTTATTTTAAATTATAGCTTTATATTACTACAAAATATAAATAGAAATACCATTTGAGTATTTATTTTAAATTATAATTTTATTTTATTATTATATATAAATAGGAATATTGATTGACTGTTTATCTATTTATATTTTTGTAATTAATAAGTTTTGTATTACGAGAAATTAAAGTTTTATTTTTTAGTTAACCAAAAAAAAATTCTATTTTTTATGACTAACATAAATGATAAAATGAAATATAGAGTAGATTTTATCAAAAAGAAATATATAGTAGAAGAAGACTCCAATATAGTCTAATTTAATTTGTTAGGAGTACTTATTGTTTAATATTCACACAAAATTCTTATTTAAGGTAAACACTTCGCGTCTATTGGAGATAATTTTATCTCATATTCACTTTTAATTTATTTAATTTATATTTTTTTAAAAATAATTAGCTTTGTCCTTAGAATTAAAAAGAATTCAATATTGCACGAAACTACTCAAAAATGAATGAAAACATACCACTTATTATATTATATAAACGACATGCAAAATTAGTAACAAAAATTTATTCATAAATGTAAATTGAAAGTAAAATCATGAAAAGAATAAATAAACTAAAATATCTAAATAGATACAAATTTAATTTATACCCCCCCCCCCCTCCACAACAAAAAAAAAAACAAATATGTAAATATAGTATTTGTTCTAGTCTTTATGCTTAAGAGAAATTCATTAAGATAAGAAGTTGTGATAGAATAATATTCGTTCACATATAAATATATCTATATTCATTCTTTATGAAAATGATATGGTAAATCTCCTTTAAATATTTCGCGTCTCCATTGTACTTATTAATTTATAGTCATTTCACATTTTTGAAATATTTGCGTACATCATATCTGTGGAAACTTCAAATTCCTTATGCATCTGTGACAAAAGATAAATATAATGTTAATAATAAATAATAATAAAATAACAAAATAAATAAATAAATTAAGCATAAAAACATACCTTGATAGTTACTTGGAGAAATCTGATGTTGAACATCACCTGTAATCTTTTTATTCATTCATGATAGATACATCTATGATAAAAGATGAATACAATATTAATCATCAATAAAATAATAATAAATTATTAAAAAACTAAATTAAACATAAACAACATACCTTGATTGCTACTCAGAGAAATCTGATGAACATTACCTATAATTTCTTTATCCTTGATAAAAATACTCTATAACAATATATATTCCAGATAGGCGATTATTATCAAAAAAAGATAATTTATTCGATCAAATAAAAGACATTCCACAAACATACTAACAAAGACAAATAACTATAGCAACTAAGTTAGAAGTTCATTCTATACGTCCTTTTGAGTGTATTTTTATTGAATATATAACCACATTACAAATGTATCAAACAACAATACTCATTAAAAAAATTCTAATACCGTCATCAACAATAAATTCTTAACTCTTTTTGTTATATTTTTTTTGAAAGAAAATTACTAATAATATTACACATAAATAAAGGGTAAATGAAGAAACCCTCAATCTGCATAAACTTATAAATTAAGAAAAATATTACATGAACAAAATCAATCAAAATCTCTACCAACTAAATTAAGCACTAATTTGCACAAAGTATCAAGTGATAAAAGATAAACCAAATATCATAAGTACACAATTTCTAACAAAGAACAAAGAAGAAAAATAATCAATAATAATTGCACATAGAAAATACTAAATAATTTTTGATTACCTAAAAAAAAATCAATCTCATAATGAGAATACACACACACACACACACACACACACACACATATATATATATATATATTACAAAATAACAAAATAAAAAGCTGTAATAGATATATGTGTATATGCAAAAGAAAAGAGTTAACTACATACTTTCAATATGTCTACTCACCTAAAAGAAGAAAAAAAGAAGAGAAAATATGAATAATAGCAGGAACATATTCGTGTGGAATGATGAATGTTGATGACTTTACATAGATAACATTTTGAATTTGAAATTTTGAAAATTGAAATAGTCAACTTGTTGATAAACTCAAAATCAAAATGAAACTACAATTATCTTATTGGATGGAACATGAATGTCCTATTACCAAAATGTTTCTCTGCATTTGTCTTTCAATTGTTGGGGTTTAAAATTGTCCCTTTTCTTCAATTAAAGAAGTTAAAATCAAATTTAAAATGTGGTATGGCATAATTACAGATTTATTTTATTAATTTTATCATTATTATTGTTAGTGGTATTAGTATTGATTTTTTATTATTATCATTATCACTACCAATGCTATTCTATTTTTTTTTAATTATTATTATCATTATTACCATATCTTTCTATTCCATTTAATATTTAAATTATATCTGTTTAAACATATTTTATAACATCTAAAGAGATAAATATATGATATTTTGTTACAATATTTTGTACATGCTGAAATTTCATGTAAAGAAATTTATTATTTTATACATGAATTTAATGAATTAATTTATATGTAATTATACACACACACACACACACACACACACACATATATATAATTATATCAATTCAAATAATTTATCTTCCAATGTAAATACCTTAAATTCAAATTTTATTTTAATATTTAAATAAATAATATTCAGATATTTTTTAGGATATTTAAATTTTAAAAGTGCTAAGTTTATGAAAGAGCAAAAGTCTATTTAGAACTTTTCAACCACTAAATATGTTTTAAAACATTTAGATTTTAATATTAATAAGTTTATGAAAGAGAAAAAGTATATCTCGAACTATAGTTTCTATTTTTAAGCTAATGAAAAAAATTAATAAAGGATAATGTATTTTCAAATTTAAATATTTACTTTTATATATATATATATATATATATAGAGAGAGAGAGAGAGAGAGAGAGAGAGAGATATTCTAGTTACTAAAACAATAAACTTGAAAAATACCAAAAATCACAGTTGCATTCCCTTATAAAAAGGGAAATGCTATGAAATATAAAATAGAGAAGAAGAAGAATAGAGAGAGAAGAGACATTAATTTTTATTTCTCTCGAGGAATAATTTAAAAATGAAGAAAGCTCCTCTATTTATAGGAAAAATTTCACCTAGTTTATCTCTAAAAGATAAACACTTCATATCTTGATAGATATTCACTAGATCTTGATAGATATCCACTATATTTTGATAGACATTCACTATAATATAAATACATTTATAACATTTCCTCTTGGATGTTTAATTGACAGATACTGTACCTCGTTAAAATCTTACTAAAAGAAATCTAATGAAGGAAAAAAAGTACACATCTCTAATAATATGCATTTAGACCACCTCATTAAAAACCTTACAAGGAATACCCGGTGGAACAAAACCTTGAAAGAAAAAAAGAGTACAACACATATTTGTTTCCCCTGATGAGAACATCAATTCTGATCTTGAATCTTCATGTTTCAATCTTGTGCATCATGTTTTCAAAAGTTGTAACTGATAGAGACTTTGTGAATAAATTAGTCATATGATCACTCGAATAAATTTATTGCATGTCGATATCACCATTCTTTTGGAGCTCATGTATGTAGAAAAACATTGGCGAAATGTGCTTTGTTCTATCTCCTTATATAAATTCTTTTATGAGTTGTGCTATGCATGTTGCATTATCTTAATGCAAAATCATGGGTGCTTTGTCACATTTCAAACCACTTTTTTCTCAAATAATATATATCATTGACCTCAACCACATACACTTTCGACTTGCTTCATGAATAGCTATCGTCTTAGCATCATATGAACGCCATGTATACATGGTATGGTAGTGACCCTTCATGACAATAGGTAATATGTCTATACTGAACCATTATGTCAATTATATGAATATCATGTTTAATCAAAACTTTGATAATATGTGCTAGCATGAGCACATTCATACAAGGACTTTCAATTGTAATATATAAGTGATCTACTTCACTATCTTCATGTAGAAGTAAAATATATCATGCTCATAGTTATAGCAAGACGTGTCAATCCATCAGTTACACAAGATATGGTACTTCAGGATCTAATCCAATTTTGCATGTTTCTCATTTAAACTTCTTTCAGTAGATAATCTATCGCTTGTGAAAACTCTTGGAGTGTTTCAATAATTTTCAAGTTATAAATTTTTGCAATATAAGAATTATAAATAAGTTTCCCAAACAATTTTATATGCTTCAAACATTTTAAATCCTTACAAAAATTTCATATAAACTTTGTCAAGTCACAATATTCAGCATTTTCTATGTGACATCTTCAAATGTCTTGACTGCAAATCAATTGAGTGTTATGCTTACCAAGATGCATCTTTTCACATCACTTGATAAATGTTTCTACATTAACATGTTTTAATAAATGTAGAATTCAGACCATCGTAATCTTTTACAATATTGTACCAATATTGTATCAAAGATATCGTTGATGATATATTATTTTGTATTGGTCACAATGCAACATAACATTTTGAGATCTCATCACTTCATTATTTTCAGGTATCTGAACCTCTCATAAGGTTTCATGAAGTGCTATGTCGTAGACACTTCAAGAGCACAACTTTCTTATAATGATTATTTGCTCCTTATTCTTTTCAAGAATTATTTTATTTGAAACTGATTATTCTACCATGCTTCACACATGCATAGATTTTTTTCTTTAGGTATACACAACGAGAGCTGTTGTAGATTAAATATGAGATGCTTTCGACATTTGACTTGAATTATATTTTGAATAAGGATCTAATGATAATTCATAACATATTTCATAGGTTCTTATGATCTCCCCCTCATGTTAGGAAAACTAACATACGTCCCCCATCTTCTTTGAGGAATCCATCTTTGTGCATCTTGGTATATTCATTAATCGTATATCGCACATCAACATTATTAGATGGACAATGTGTGGTTCCTGACTCAGAACCAACTTCAAGGGAAAATTACTCACAATTTATTAGTTTAATGCATACAAGTACTTTTGTATATAAAATATCATATTTCAAACCAACACATAAAACTTTGTTCTAATTAGAAATAGTTTACCTATTTATCGAGGCATTTAATGCCAAACCATCATCATCAATATGAATTATCTTGATTACACAACATAAAATTATGTTCTTGACTCAATTTATATTGAGCAAATAACTTTATAAATGTCAAACTGCAGGTTGACAATAAATGTACAAGTAATCATCTTATTGACACGAAATGACCCTGGGCCTTGTCTAATGGGCATCCCAAGTCCATTCGAGACCAGGGACCGACCCCTATTACCCAACCCCACGTGGTTTACACAGCCTTTGATGGCTTTATTTTGAACATATAACAAGATAACATAAATGTTCTCATTAGGACTCTGGGATAGGGTCACAACCGTGACCGACCCAACTAGGTCCAACCACACCACACCAACCGCCCAACCATACCGACCAAACCATAGGCCATAAATTAGGCCATATTCAAATAAGTATCAAAATATAATATAATTAATCCCAAAATATAATAGGATGGAACAACCAATAATATTGTCCAATGATGTCAGCGTACCGACGTATTCCAATGCCAAGACCGATACCTATATCGATCCAGCCCATACCAACTCCCAAAAGTACCATAAAGCCTCTATCTAAAAGAGTAAATAAATCTGGTTGGGATAAGCCCCCAATCATGGCCAAAACCAATATCCAAAAATAAAAGTCAAAATGTCTAACAATATCCATAACATGAAATGATGCCTTCCGAAAGGATGAAAGCTCACCACTCCAGTCCAAATGCTTTCCCCGAGTCAATCACTATGTAAAAGGAGTCAAAAGGCTAGTTCTTACATAACGTGGGTATACAGCTGCCAGTAGACGGGTTAACGAGTGACCGCTAGCATGAATCTAAGGATAAGGATAAAATAACGCCACTTATAAAATCAAGTAAAACCATCCAATGCACACAACCATACATATATATATATATATATGTATATATAACTGTAACGCCCCAAAAATACACCCTAGTTGTCACACGGTGCTCAAGACTACAAGTAGTCCCAAGCTAACCCTTTTAGCCTTCTAACAACTTTGGAACTCATAATAAAGATAAACTTGACATGAAGAATCTCGAAATAACTAAATTTAATATCTTAATTGCAAGTCTCAAACATAGAAATCTGAAAAAATGACCACTTTTGAAATCTAAAATGGAAAATAGTCGGACAAGCCTCTACTTCTAACTAGAGAGCCACTAGGACAAGTTCCAGCTGATCCAACTCAAACTGAAATCAAATAACTAGAATAATTCATTAACAATAAATCTGGTAGGATAGGCCTTTGAACTATGAGGACTCACCAAGAGCTAGGATATATAGGTGGTGATGCTCAAATCAATCTCACCGCTGGAACTGAGCACCTGGACCTACATTATAAGACAATGTAGCACATAGACGTATATGTGGATCAGTACTTATGAAATGTACTGAGTATGTGGGGGTGAATGCATAAGTAAAACAACATCTCAATGTTCATATAAACTTGTAAAGAATGCATGCTAAAGTGTAAATGACTTACCTTAAGCTTGAATAAAAACAAAAGCTGTAAAATCATAAGCATGAGTGATGAAGCATAAGTATGAACTTTGTGAGCCATGACATTTAGTTTCTAAAAGCTTTACTTTTATTTTTCTCCATAGAGGTTCTTCTAACTGACATACCCATGTGAGCTGTCATGGAGTCCAGCGTCTTACCCACAAATGGGAGAGCTCAGACTGGGGAAAGCTGTCGTACCTTTGCCATCAAAATAGGACCTCAACTCAAGTGATCACTATATTTAACACATATTGGGACTTTATACCTACAGTGGCTCGTAGTTCTGGGACATGAGACCTTGGAATCATACCCAAATCAATGCTAAATATTACTCCCATACTTATATGCTCAAACTTTAGGAAATCCACCCTAAAATAGCATAAGGGTTTATAATGAAAACAAGTTATACTTTTCCTTGCTTTAAACTATAATCAAGATAATTAAATGTGGATTCCATTTCTTAACTAAGGATCAAAAGATCAATTCTTTCTTTAAATCTTGGTAAACAATTATCAAAGAGGCTTAAGATCATAATCTTCTTGAAATCTCAAAACTCATGCTTGAAGCCTAAAATATATGTACTTAAACTTTCAGAGTTTTTCAATAGATCTTTATTCTCAACAATTATCTTGAAATCATTCAATAATATCAACTCACGAAAAGGAAGTGCAATTCATGATATAAATCTTCAAGTCAAAGCATAGATAGGTGAGATTAACATGCACTTCAATACTTAAATCACTTATAAACACATAAACTCAAAATGAAATAATTTGGGTATGAACCCTACTCTGCAAATCATGAAATCTTAACTTAAAAGCAAGTTTTGGGAACAAGGATGAAAAAGTATCCTTTTTCATAACCCCACATACCTTATTAGGCTTAATTTGATGTAGAAACTTGACTTTGAACTCTTAAAGATGTTCTTGAAGGCTTCTTCTTATAGTTCTTAGATTCAAAAACTTAGATTCTTGATTGTCTTAAAGAGGAAGTAATGGAGTTTTGGATTTCTAGGAATTTGGTTAGGGTTTCTTGGAGAGAAATTTGCTGAAGAATGAGTGTATAATGTTTAAACCGATATCTAATCTTCTGTTTTTATGACTTAGGGTGAGGGTAAATGACTTAATTGCCCCTTTGGGGATTAAAGTTGCAATTGGAATGCCGTTTAGGGGCTTGGCGCGATGCGATGGAAAGCCCATCGCTATACCCGGTGCGACGTGGTAGAATCGCATTGAGCTGCTGGAATCGAAATCCTAACGCGACCTAAACCTCATCTAAAAATTCTGAAACTTCCTCGAGACATGGTCCTTATACCCCTGAACATGAATCAACTTAAAAACCATCATCTTGGAGCCCGAAAGGTCAACCTAAAAATCTTTAAAGTAAAGGGGTCAAAATAATGCTAAGTCTTCAACACGTAGTTAAATTTTTAGGCTTTAAGCCTTTTATGAATGCACTAGGAGCTGAACTAAACTAAGTGTAATACGGGGTATTATAATATCTCCTCTTTGGGAATATTCATCCTCGAATAAGATTGGCTAAGCTGAGGATACTGTAAAGGATTAAATCTTATACTAAGCATGCATAACTCACACTTGACTACATGACTGAACTGATTAGTGAATGCATGAAATGACATAAGGATGATTACATCAAGCTAGAACTGAGAAAGGAAAAGAGATAATCTAAGAAAAGTGATTACCTTAAACTAAGTCTGAGCTTGCAGAGAAAAGATGAGGGTACTTGGCTCGCATATCAGCTTTTGCTTCCCAAGTGACACCCTCAACGGACTGATTCTGCCAAAGATCTTTGACCAAGGGAACTTCTTTATTCCTTAGTCTATGAATCTGGTTATCAAGGATCTCAACTAGGATTTCTTCATAAGAAAGACTATTATGAATTTCAGTGATTTTCAAAGGAACTACAACAGATGGATCACCAATACACTTCTTTAATACAGAGACATGAAACAATGGGTGAACGGATGACAAATTTGCAGGAAACTCAAGCTCATATGCTACCTTCCTATCACGACTCAAAATTCTATAAGGGCCAACATATCGGGGACTAAGTTTCTCCTTTTTCCCAAACCTCTTCACCCCCTTCATGGGCGAAATATTCAATTAGACTAAGTCACCAACCTCAAACTCAAGATCCCTTCTCCTCATATTTGCATAAGATTTTTTATGACTCTGAGCTATCTTAAGCCTCTCTCAAATCAACTGAACCTTTTCCATAGCTTCAAACACCACATCTGGTCCTATCAAAGTAGCCTCACCCACTTCGAACCAACCAATGGGTGATCTACATCTTCTATCATAAAAAACCTCAAATAGAGCCATCTGAATACTGGCATGATAACTGTTGTTGTAGCCAAACTCACTCAAAGGCAAGTGGTCATCCCAACTCCCTTTAAAATCATGAACACATGCCCTCAATATATCCTCTAGGGTCTGAATGGTCCTTTATGCCTGACCATCTGTTTAAGGATAAAAAGTGGTACTGAGATGAACTTGGGTACCAAGACCCTTATGAAAGGCTTTCCAAAAGTGAAAAGGAAACTGAGTACCCCTATCAGAAATGATGGACAAAGGAACTCCTTGCAACCCGACCAACTCTCTAATATAAAGCTTAGAATAATCCTCAGTTGAATAGGAAGTATGGAATGGCAAGAAATGGGCTGACTTGGTCATTCTGTCAATAATAATCCAAATCGTATCATGCTAATGACATGAATGGGGGAACCCAATCACAAAGTCCGTATTCATCTCTTCCCACTTCTAAGTAGGAATACTAAACTCCTGTAAGGTGCTACCAGGGTTTTGGTGCTCAACCTTAACCTACTGAAAATTAGCACACTTGGCTATGAACTCAACAATATCCCTCTTTATACCACTCCACCAATAGATTTCCTGTAAGTCACGGTACATCTTGGTGGCTCCTTGGCAAATAGAGTAACGAGCACCATGCGCTTTCACCAAAATCCACTACCTCAACCCATCCACACATGGAACACATAATCTAACCTGGTATCGCAACACACCATCTCCCTCTTAAGAGAAAACCTCTACTTTCTGATCTCTGACTAACTCTTTCAACCTAACAAAACTGGAATCCTTATCTTGTTTCTCCTTTACTTTGAAAACTAAAGAAGACTCCGAACTATTCTGAACCCATAAACTACCTTTAACTGAATCAATCAACTAAATACCTAATCTAGCCAACTGAATAAGCTCCTGAACTAACTTTTTTTTATCTTTCTCTACACGAGCAACACTACCTATAGACAGTCTACTAAGGGCGTCTGCCACTACATTAGACTTGCCCAAATGATATAAAACACTCATATCATAATTTTGTAGCAACTCTAACCACTTTCTCTGATGGAGATTTAAATATTTTTGTGAAAATGCATACTGCAAGCTTTTGTGATCTTTGAACACATCAACATGCACCCCATAAAGATAATGCCTCCAAATTTTCAAGGCAAATATAACAGCTGCTAATTCAAGATCATGGGTAGGATAATTCTTTTCATGAGGTTTAAGCTTTCCAGAGGCATAGCTATGACCTTACCTCTCTACATCAAAACATAACCCAGACCAACTATAAAAGCATCACAATAAATAACAAATCCATCTGTACTATTAGGCAGTTCCAAAATTAGGGATGAAGTGAGTCGAGTTTTCAACTCCTAAAAACTCTTCTCACAAAAATTTGACCATTGAAACTTAATTTTCTTCTGAGTCAACCTAGACATGAGGGACGCAATAGATGAAAACCCTTTAACAAACCATCGATAATAGCCAGCCAAACCTAAAAAACTTCTGATGTCTGAGGGAGAGATGGGTCTAGGCCAACTTCTCACTGCTTTGGTCTTTTGAGGATAAACTCTAATGCCATCACTGGAAATAATATGGCCAAGGAAAACCACTGACCTTAGCCAAAATTCACACTTACTAAATTTGGCAAACAACTAATGATCTCTAAGAGTTTGCAACAAGATTCTGAGATGGTCTGCATGGTTATCCTCACTATGGGAATAGATAAGAATATCATCCATGAAGACTATGATGAACATGTTCAAGTACTGTTTGAACAATGATGAACATGTTCAAGTACTATTTGAACACTCTGTTCATCAAGTCCATGAAGGCTGCTAGGGCATTCATTAGCCCAAAGGACATGACTAGAAATTCAAAGTGATCATAATGGGTTCTGAAGGCTATCTTTGGAATATCACACTCCCTTACTTTAAGCTAATAATAGCCAGATCAGAGGTCTATCTTAGAAAAATAACTTACACCCTGAAGCTGGTCAAATAAGTCACCAATCCTAGGATGAGGATATTTGTTCTTGATTGTGACTTTGTTTACCTGGCCGTAATCAATGCACATCCAGAGAGAGACATCTTTATTATGCACAAACAAGACTGGAACACCTAATGGAGAAACATTAGACCTTATGAAACCTTTATCTGAGAGGTCTTTAAGCTATTTTTTAAATCTTTAAGCTCGGATGGAGCCATACGATATGGAGGAATGGAGATGGGCTGAGTATCGAGAAGAAGATCAATGTCGAATTCTATTTCTCTATCGGGAGGTACCCCTAGAAGATATTAGGAAAAGACCTTGAGAAACTCATTGCCTACACGAACTGACACGAACTGACTAAACTATTGGAGCTTCAGACTTAGTATCTTTGACTTGAATTAGACTATAAATGCACTCCTTAGATATCAATCTTCTGGACTTAAGATAAGATCTGAAATAACTTTTGGGAGATTCAGAACTACCCTCCCACTTAAAAACTGCCTCATCAGGAAATTAAAACTTCACCACATAGGTGCGATAATCTATTCATGCATAGCACGAATGGATCCAATCCATGCCTAGAATGACATCAAAATCTACCATTCTAACTCTATTAGGTTTGCTTTCATGATCTTATACAAGACAGTGATAGGACATTTCTTATAGACTCGTCTGGCAACAACTGATTCACCTTCTGGGGTGTAAACTAAGAAAGGCTTGGAGAGATTTTTAGAACCTATCCCAAAATTTACTGCAACCATAAGAGTCACATAAGAGAGATATGATCCGAGGTCTAACAACACACAAACATCAAAATAGAAGACACGAAGCATACCAGTAATAATATCTGGTGAACTCTTCTGCTCCTGTTGGGATGGTAAAGCATAGAACCAATTCTGGCACTGACCGCCACCGGTACTGGATGATGCGCCCTGAGTAGGGACTGGGCAACTTGAAAGGGCTAGTACACTAGAAGCTTAAGTCTGGGGATGAATATACCTACTTCTTTATTTAATATACAGACACTCTTTGATTCCGTGACCCAACTTGCCACATCTATCACAACCATTCTTTCCTATCAAACACTCACCCGGATAGTTTCTTCCACACTTTGTACAAGGCGGGAAACTTATCCTTCCACCCACAATACTTTGAGACCTAGCAACAAAATTCTTGCTCCACTGTTTTTGTTGGGTTCTAGGTGTAGGGGAACTGGCAAAAGATAGCGCTGGCATAGCTGAGTGACCCTAAAATTATGAACGATTTCCCCCTCCAAACCCTGGTTGATCATACTCAAACTATTCAATTCTAGACTTTTTATTTTCTCTCTCTCTCTTCTTTAACTTTTCTGCCTCAATCTGTTGAGCAGAGTCATAAGCCTGGCAAGATCCATATCCCCCATAAGCATGGCAGTCCTGTACTCTTTGACTACCAAACTAGACAGTCCAGTAACAAACTTACTCATACTAGATCTAGGGTCAACTACCACTTCAGGGGCATACTTAGACAATTGAGTGAACTTAAGGCAGTGATCCTTCACTGTCATAGAGCCCTGTCTCAGGTTCATGAACTCCTCAACCTTAGTTTATCTTATCTCACGCAAAAAAAACTATCCAAAAATATATGCTAAAATACTTGCCAACTTATAAGAGCCGCATTCTTACCTCTACCATTATTCCACGTAACAATCCAATCATATGCAACATCATTCAGCCTATAGGATGTCAATTCTACACTCTTCTTCTTAGTAACATGCATAATTTGAGTGATCTTTCTCTCCTCATTAATATAGGCTATGGGTCCTCACCAACTTTGGACCTGAAGAACTCAAGTGGATTTATTTTTATAAAGTCACAAATTATGGATAAAGATAAATCACCATTCTGCTGAAGAGGGACTGCAGCCTGATGGTTGCCCTGAACATTGGCAGTCATAGCTTGGGACAACGCCTAAAAAGCAGCCCAAAATTCAGCATGAGACACATTCTTATTCTTGCATTGGTGCTTGGTCACTATTTCTGCATGCAATGTCTCAACTAGGAGGCATATTCTATCACGTAAAAGCATGATGCAAATAGAGTCAACTGTGAACATGATAGATCATGAAGAAAAAAGGATGATTCCTAACTCGTTCTGTAGCCTCTTACTCATAAATGTGGCGCACTTCACACCTATGATAAAAAATCTATGTAACGTAGCTTGTTTAAATCCCTAGGAATCTTTAAAAATAGCTTTGATACCAAGTTTGTAATGCCCCAAAAATACATCTCAGATGCCACACGGTGCTCAAGACTACAAGTAGTCCCAAGCTAACCCTTTTAGCCTTCTAACAACTTTAGAACTCATAATAAAGATAAAGTTGACATGTAAAATCTCGAAGTAATTAAATATCTTAATTGTAAGTCTCAAACTTAGAAATTTGAAAAAACGACCACTTTTAAAATCTAAAATGGATAACAGTTGGACAAGCCTCTACTTCTAACTAGAGAGCTAATAAGACAAGACCCTGCTAACCCAACTCAAACTGAAATCAAATAACTAGAATACTTCATTAACAATAAATTTGGAATATAATCGTGCCTTAAGCATATCAAACTATGATAATACATCCTTTTTCAAAATATTGCTAATTCAAGAGTAAATCGAGGCATACATGTGATTGCAGAGAGTTTTTCTCAAGCATATCTTATAATTACAATAAGTGTGTGAAAATATTATCACTTTTAATGATTATTATTATATTATACCTCCACTCTTATATTCGTACGTTCAATCACTTGTCTTTTTTCAGACATACTGAGCATTTCTACCACATTCACTTCCGAAAATGGTGAATATTCAATGAGATATGTTTTATGACTTTTTATCAAAAACACATTATTTTGTCTTAGCCATCATTATATCATCAATATGGTGCATTGAGATTCAAACTCACTTTCTTATCTATATAAAGACGTCTTAGGCATAAATCAATGGAACTTGAATCCAACATTTTATCAACATGGTGCATGGAGACTTTAACTTAATATCTTATTTTTATGTGTGACAAAACTTAAATCCATTGCCTTACCCTCAATCAATAATATAATAGGACAAAGTATTATCATAAAATAATATACATTAAAAATTAATGGGTATAGAATTTTCTTAACATTCCATACAAAAATTGTGAAATACTATTTAATATTGTAAAGTTTCAAGTAGACATACCCTAGAACATTAGAACCGACTTTCATAATAATGTGTTGGGGAGGAATCTCACAATTTGTATTTTCACTTTGGCCACCTTGATTAACAAAATCACCTACCATAATGGATAGATGTTGCACTTACCTCAAAGCAGCATTAGCTTTGTCAATCTCCATCACAGAAAGGGCACTACCGACTAGATTAGATTAAAAAATTAAAGGCTCCTGCTTGTTGACACCTAATTTCTCTCCACGACTAAGTTTAATTATGAGTTTCTCTAATTTTTAATAAAATTACAATATTTATTTTATCCGCATAGAAACTTTCCCAAAATACTTATCAAGGTAATCTTGTTATTTTAAGCAACGATTACATCTTTTGTATTCGGACAGATGAAATTGTATAATTTTGTTACTCAAATAGTTATTTTATAAAAATTGAATTTTAATCAACAATTATCTCAAAAATTAATTCAGACAGGTAAAATCTAGATCTAAATACGATTTGTTCTACAAAATAATTTATTTAGAAAATATTTATTTGATTTTGTTAATTAGAGAAGTTCCTAATTAAACTGGTTGATAATTCATATCAAATTTTATTTTAATTTTAGCGAATTTGATCATAATTGAAATTAATTTGGCTATAATTAAAATGCAATTGGCCAATTGATTTCCAACATGATTTAAATTTAATAAAACTGATTGAAATTATAACTTTGGATTATTTATTAAATAACCTAGCCCTAAACCCAACTCCCTTAACCCATCAACCTAACAACCACCGCCCCATCCCTTTAAATTGCTGCAGGCCAATCCAACACCAACCAACCCAACCTGAACACCCTAATACCTGACCCACTACCCATTTTTAGCCCTTCTCCTTCAGTCATACCAACAAAAACTTCTATACGTATAACAACAACTTCGACATTGACAAACGCCAATCCCTAGCTACTCCATTCTTTTACCCTTTTACCCCCTTTGTATAACCAAGAACGGGTAAGGACTTCATCCACTTTCGCTGCCTAGATTATGTTTATCCACTTTCGATAAGAAACCAATGAATACATCATATCCACTGATTTTTGAGTATTTCAAGAAAATCAAAATTCATATTTGAAATTCAACATTTCAAATTCGACAACCTTAATCCCCCTTCCTAAAACATACGCCAAGTTCCCCTATAACAAGATGCTAAGGGGAAGAAGTAAAAGAGAGAATTTTTTAGAAAAAAATAGAAATTCTAGAGAAGCATTCTTCTAATCCCACGTAACCAATAATCCAAGAATTCAAAAACTCATTTTCAATTAAAAGTTGAACTCCGACGAGTTGAAATCATAATCTCGATAGAAACAAACATAGTCTCCAATGATGGAAAGTCCTAACGAGCTTCTAGTTACGGTTGGCTTCCCCCAAAAGGGTAATTCCCTAGTTACTTCTCTCTATTTCGATGGCTGGATATTTAGTTTCTTTTAATATTGGATTCAAATATTTATTTTGAATTTATTACTTGGTTGACGTGCCCTTGTCTTTTGCTGAAATGTGTGAGCATGTGAAATTGATAAATATTATAGTCACTACTTAGATTTTGGTTTCCATGGTTGAAGGTCTAGCTTATCGATATTTATATTTGGTGCGATTTGATTCTTGCTTCAGGATGTTGTTAGTTTTTACCTCATATGGTGAATTCTTGTTCGAACTAATTTGTATATTATTTGAGTTTGCGCTGAATGTTGGATTAGTGAATTCGTTCAAAATTTAATGATTTAGCTTCATTAAAGTGTTTTAAGTTTGATGTCTTTATAGAAATCAGTTTGGTTATGACGTTATCAACTTAATTGTGTATTTGTAACTCCATTTTCCTTCTAGAGACCTAAACTCGTTTTGTGTCCAACTTTTAGATACCCTTTTATTATTAAAGGTTGTAGCTTTTCATAAGATTGGTATCGTTTGTCTAGTTAATCGATGAACTTGTTTAAATAATAAGCTCCCCGATCTCTTTGTTTCCTCATATGAAAATGGACTACTTTCTTAAAAAATTGAGCTTTCCTTAAACTTTAGTTGGTTATCTAAAAAAGTACGTAATATGTAACTGACCATAATGACTCATGTTAGTGACGAACATGGATCTCGTGTATTATTGGTGTGCTTGACTTTGCATATGCACTTGTCTTAATGTTGTTCCAAATAGTTATAATCTGCCTCTTTTAAATCTATGGCTATCAATGCTTTTCTTGAAGAGTAGAGATACCTTTCTTTGCTTAACTTTCCATAAATTTGTACCCTTTGCTCATTTTTTGTATTTTGAAATAACCTGATTGATTTAGATTAGTACGGTAGCACTGGGTTAACATATGGTCCTTTTAATTCATAAAGTGAACTTGGTTGAAGTTTATAATTGATTTTGGGCTGATCTATTAATGACATGATTGGTTTTTGAGGTGTTAAAAGTGTTTTTTTTTAAGAATGGTAGTTGGAATTTATGTATATCTATGTCGTGAATGTTGCCATTCATTCGTTGTTTACTAGTCTTATATTTTCTAGGCATGAACTCCCTCATTGAGTCCATCGAACTCTCATATCTCTCATTCCGTTGGCTTAACACCAACCTCTATCGAGTCAAGCCTCAGTAGAGTCCGAAAATGGACTAATATACATGGAAGGGCACTGGTGTACAAGCTGGTATACACTGGTATATAGTGGTATACAGTGGCTATACATTGAAATAACTGCAGCTGTATATTATTATATGTTGTACATGAAAATTGGAAGCAAATGTAGGTTCTTATACATTGATATATGACATATATACAAAAAGACGTAGAAAAATAGGGTTGACATACATATGATATACAATGAAAGAAAGTGGACCTAAAATCCATAAAACTTGGAGTCCAAAAGCTGGGCAACTTATTGATGGGCAAAAGATGAGGCCCAACTTCAATCTTGTCTTTCATTCCTTGTGGTTTATAATTTATCCTTGTTTACTTGTATTGACTATCACTTTAATCAATTAATCTACTAATTCCCTAAGGCGTTGACATTTTATATTGTCTTGCTTAATTCATAATTTTTTCACCTAATTTATCTTATCTAAAAAATAGATTAAATTGGCCCCTTCAGCTTTTTCTTAAACAAGCCTTTTAAGAAATTAAGTACTTTATTCTAGAATAACATTTGCTTTGTTCATATAACTAATAGTCTATTTGGATTAAAGTAATTTTCTTCAAACTCAAGAAACTATTTTTTCTCATAAATTCTAACTTTTAATAATTAATAATATACTTTTAATTTGATACTTTCTTAACATTTTTCAAAGTTGTTAAAATGGGATTTTCTATAATAATGATAATAATAACAAATAAATAATAATAAGAAATAACTACGTAATCCTCTTTTTCCATAAAAAAATCAACTTATTTCCTTCTTAAATCCAAATTTGTAACTTAGCTTACAGGGGTCTTTATTTTGTTCAACTAGAATATTTCTCTTTTAAATAAACAAGTCCCTTTTTTTAAATATAATCTTTGCAAACTTAGCTACCTTATTTTAGTTAGTCAAATTATTTTTGGTAAACAATTTTAAATAGAAACTCCTAAGTTCCTTAAAAACCTTCTTAGGGCATTAATTGAACCCTTACTCAGTTTTTCTTATTTCGAAGATTTATTTCTGTTTTTGAATCTTTGAAATTTCTTTAAAGTTTTTATCTTGTTGTTTTTTATATAAAAGAAAATCAAGTGGCGGCTCTATAATTTTTCTTAAAATTATTTCAAAATTCTCTTGAAGTTTTTGAAGTAGTTTTAAAAAGTTCAAAACCATTTTATTTTAAATGAAATCAGAAAAGGATAAAACAGAACTGGCTACCCTGTTGGGGATTTATCTAGGTTCTAATCAAAAGGAATTTTCTGACTTTTTGTGGCTAGCTCTTATATGCCTACTTGTTTAAATTTCATATAAACTGTCATTCCATTCATATTTCCTCCACTTTGAAAAACTAACACTCACACACATTGTACACGCAGATTGTACATTGTACTTTACCAAAATTCTTTCAAATCACCTAACTTTAGAGAGTTAACACATACGTGGGGTAAGCAGGAGTTTTACTGCCGTGGGACCACGTGCCTTCTCATATAGGAAATACAAGTCTGTGTCTACCCAAATCTTAAAAACTTAATATAGATCCATGCTGCAATTTTAATTTAGGTCATGCATGAATATACCATAGTCGAGTTGATTCTTGGTATCGACTCCAGATTTAGGATATCAACCTACGCGTCGATGGGTTTTATGACCCAACAATCAACATGCATATTTTGTGCAATGGGATATGTTAGAGGAATCGTTGTTAATTGCTCGAATCAAGCTATCATAATCTTGAATATCTGACGTTTAGGCTCACACCTGGGATAAAAGGGTCACCTAATTTTGGATGCAAATATTTAGGTGCTATTATGTGGTAAACTTATCTTATATGCTATGTGTTGCTTTGGTTAAAGATAAATGGATACACTGTCTAGAACCTTTAGGAAGAAATAGAAATTCACTATCTAAAATTCCGCCCAAGACATTTTAGGTCCCTAAGTCTCCCGTAAAAGTCATCAACCATTCTTCATTAACTTCTTTTTAAACACGTTCCTATTCTTCTAGAAAAAATAGTCATGGAATCAAAATCTGCTGAAATAGAAAGAAAGATAGTGGAGTTAGCCCAAGAGGAGGAAATGCTAAAAGTAGAGACCAAGAGAGTGATTTACATTCTCTCTTTTGCAGTTATGTAAATCCAGGCACGCCCATCACTGATAACATGCAGATTTACAAATGTGACTTCACAATGTTTGAAGATACCTACCCTGGAATCTATTCAAAGCTCATTCATGCCAATATTCTAGAGCTATTGGAAAGGAAGCCTAGCATGACGTCTAATGCTTGAAGGAAATTCAAAGAGGCCTGTCGCTATCATAGAGGAATCGGAGGGCATAACTTAGAGACTTGCCACCCTTTTAAAATAGATTTGGAAATCCTGGTGGATACTGGAAGGGTTGAGTTGTAATTTCCACCATACCACCTGTAGAAGATTAAGATATGGAAGAAGCAGAATGAAGCGGGAATGCCCGCACCTATCTAAGATCTAGTCACTAATCTTGTCCCTTCTATTGTCATTTTCCTTTCATATTTTCCAGATGTAATTTATTCTTATGATATTTTAGTAAAATAAAGTTTTATCCTTGACTATTTGTACTACGTATTGCCTGATTTCTCCTTGTGAGATACGTAGGCAACCTTTCAGCCCGAACCCTATCCTTTACAATCATTAACTCTCATTTGTATCAAGAAAAATCACATGAATCCATAGACAGCTGATGGAGATGCCTAAAGGTTTAGACTTGGCAAACTTCCTATTAAAAGACCCACTTATCCTATATCAATGGACAAAGTCCTTCCCGTTAATTCCTTTCAAGTCAATACCCACTTGTGAATCAATTCACCTAAGATAAAAACAACTTTATGTGTTTACTTTATGTTGGATATCTTGTGTTATTTAATACTAATAGGATCTAACATAGTTGCCTCTATTTTTACTTTATTAGGTAATCAAGTAAGTAGAAATTGATTTGTGTTGACAAAAAGTTGGTTGAACATCAATACTTCACTAGATCTAAGGCAAATGAAAAGTCCTCCCTTGACCTTCGCTTAGTTACTAAAAAAGAAAAAATGACGGGTAGTAGCTAGGAAAATTCTCTCATCAAAATTACTATTAGGGAAGGTGTGCTAACAACACAAGGTGAGATGATCGCTGAAAATAAGGAGAATGAAGGATCTTAAAAAAAAGTACAATGAGCAAAAAATATGGCTAATTTAGCCATTGTCGCTAATACGCCAGCGTTGGATAACCGTGCTCTTCCACTTCGATTCCCTTCTCTTAGCTCTCCTAGCAATGGGAACCAACCAAATGACATACCCTCCACTTCTATGCCTAGACCTCCTGCTAATCCTATTAATCCATCATGCTAAACTCATATTCTCCCACCTATAATACAAATTGTGAAAATAATCCAAATTCTTACCATCCCCAAAACTTCATTACAAATTACTGAAATACCTTCCTAAATGCCTTCATTTCCCAAAACACTCATCCCACTTTTAATACCAATCTCAGCACTCCCTAAAACTTAGTTCCCACATATCAAAATGCCACTCGTACTTACCAAAAACCTTTAATAACCCAAAATATGACTCCCACTACCCTCTAGCCACCGTAAAACCTGCATCTTACCATATATTCCCTCAAAACCTAGAAATTAATCACTATGAGAAGATTAAAAAAGAGTGTAAGGTGCCTGAAGACAAATATATTAGGGAGCTACTGCTGATAAAGAAATAGATCGCCAAGATGAAAAAAACACATGGTTTTTCTAATGCAACGAGATTCAGTTATGATGACCTTTGCATCCACCCCGATTTGAATTTGATCAAGGGATTTAAAGTTCCTAAGTTTGAAACATTCAATGGTACTAGAAATCCTATTGCCTACTATAGAGGATATTGTGACCAAATGATAGGTGCTGGTAGAAATAAAGCATTATTGATGAGGCTCTTTAGTCGAAGCCTAAGTGGTGAGGCATTAGAATGGTTTACTTCACAAGAACTGAAAAATTGGCCTGGATGGAGTGTTTTTGACTAAGGTTTGCCAATAAATTTGCCTACAATATAGAGATGGTTCCTGACCAATATTCTTTGTACCATAATAAGTAGAACTCTAATGATTTCTTTCATGAATATGCCCATCGTTGCTGGAAAGTAGAAACAAAAGTACAACCTCTTATGACTAAAAAAAGAAATAGTTGCTGTATTTACCCAAGCTTAGGAGGAGGAGTTCTATGATAATATGATATTGGTAGTTTGTACTACCTTTGCCAATTAAGTTAAGATCGGTGAAATTGTTGAAGAAGGACTCAGGCCAGAAAAAATCAGCAAAGCCTCTGCACAACTATCCTCATGATTCCCAAAGAAAAAGAGAGATGTCTTTCGTATCCTCTAGTCTGAACCCAAATCCAAAAAAATCCTTTGAGTCTAATTCGGGGAAAGAATCATCACTATATATATGCCCCCAACTCCATAAAATCCTCAACCTGTATTTTATACCAATCTAGTCCCCAAGTTCCATAACCAAATTTCTCTACCAATCAATAGAATTACCCAGCTCTATTGCCAAATTATCAGCCCACTTACCAAGCTCTACTTCCAAATTTTCAAGCCTTCTAAACTGCCCTAGTTAACCAGAATTACCATCAAGTCCCTTCCCTTACCAGCCAAAATGACCATAATCTTCCTTGCCTCAAGAAAAAAAAGCTATTAGAAGTTTTACTACTTTTGCTGAAACTAGAACTCAATTGTTCAAGATATTAAAGGAAATAGGTCTCATCCAACCTATCCCACTAAAATTCATCAATATTATCGATTCTTCCATGCCTATCAGCATTTAGAGGGTGCTGGACATACGACTGAGGACTGTATTCATTTAAATCACAAGATTCAATATTTGATTGATCACAAGGTGATTTTGCTTCATACAATGCCACCAAATATTACTATAACCCACTTCTAAACCATAAAGAGCAGCCATCAGTATGATAGAAATAGATGATGAATGGATGGTGAACAAGTTTATAGTTCAGGAAAACCCTGAACAAATACACAAAGTGATAGGAATAGAAAGGGCAGTGGTTGCCTTAAGCAATACTCAGAAGCCCAAATTTGTTGTATTCACCATACTTTATCAAGCCTTTACCTTGGTGCCCGCAAGAGTAGAATTTGTAGTGGAAGCTGTCGTTGCACAAGGAATAACTAGATTAGGAAGATGCTATACTATAGAAGAGCTTGGTAACGATGCATACAAGAAGGGTGCTAAAAAAAGGCCAATCACTGAAGGAGAAATTGAAAAATTTTGGAGAAGAATGCAACCGAAAGAATACTCTATTATGAAAAATTTGGAGAAGACCCCTACTCAAATTTCTATTTAGGCAGCTTATGTGTTCTCAATATCATAGACAAGCCTTGTTGAAAGTCCTTGAAGAAGCATACGTACTTGTGGCACAAGTACTGAAAATTTGGTGGCCATGGTAAGTAGAGCAGTGAGAGACCATCATATTAGCTTTGGTGGAGATGTGTTACCTTTCAAAGGAGTAATGCATAACAAGATATTACATATCACTGTGAAATGCCAAGATAATATCATTAATAGGGTACTAATCGATGGTAGATTAGTTTAAATATCTGCCCATTATCCGTTCTGACTCTGTTATACTATTATATAAGAAAAATTCGTCAAAAAATAGTAAATATACGAGCTTTTGGTGGGGGTCAGAGGAACACCATTGGGGAAGTTAAGTTACATCTTCAAATGAGGCCTACAAAATTTCTAACTGAGTTTTAAGTGATGGACATTACCACATGGACTGTTTCTTCAACGTTACACCAATTAGTGAAATTTGTATGGGAAAATAATAAAGTGGTCATGTATGGTGAAGGAAGCCATCTGAGTTGCCCTAATGGTTATGTTGCTATGATTAAAGAAGTCTTGAGAGAAAGTGATTTTTATATGGTAGAGATTGAGAATACAACTGAGAAATACCCAACTTCGTACAAGCCAATGTCTTTGATCTATAAGATGTTGGCCACTGTTATGCTGAGAAGCATTTTCTATCCCGGATGCAACTTAGAAAAGAATTTGGATGGAATCGTTGAGCCTATTGCGATTTTAGAAAATTTGTCCAAATATGGGTTAGGTTATGTGCCAAATGAAGCAGATGAAAGGGGGAGAAAGAAAAAGGTATAGAATTGGCAAAGAGGTTATCTCCTCTCTACTAGTCATTTCCTATATCTGTAAAGCCTACAAACAATGGTCTCGAGGAAAAAATTGGGAACTTATTCTATGAGTGTGATACTATTATAGAAGATTTCCATGAGAAGACTGAGATCAAGATAGATGAACCAGGGGAGAAGCTGTCGAACTAGACTTTCACCCTAATCATTACTCCCCGATTGATGTGGTAGATGAAAGGACAAAAGTTTACTTTTACAAAATCGATGGTAGTCCCAATGAAGCCCGAGACCCACCTTTTAAGTTTTATTTACTTCATCACTTTATATACTTTCTAAAAGGTTTAGAATTGCACTAGTTTGGATCATAGCCAACGTTTGTAATTTTCTAAATTTTGATGAAAGCCTCCCTTATTGCGAATATATTTGTCATCTATTTTTAGTTGCATTATCTGATCACTATAATCTAACTTATGTTGTTTATTATTTCAGTAATAATAATGTAAAATATTCCAATGTCATGTCATATCAAGAGTTAAATAAACAAATTAAAGCGAACGATGATGAATGGGAAAAGTATGATGAGGAAACAATCCACCTGAAATCAGGATTGAAGCTCTCACCTTACTCTCCCCAAACTATTAACAGAGGAATTAAAATATTTTGAGGATCGAAAAAGGCCCAACCTAGAAGAGACTGAACTAATTAATCTAGGTGATCAAGGTGAAGTCAAAGAAACCAGAATCAGTGTGCATCTAACGAATAAACAAAAAAGAGAACTCATCAGGTTACTTAAAGAACACTTTGATGTATTTTCTTGGTCCTATGATAACATGCCAGGATTGAGTATAGGTATCGTGTCACACAGGTTTCCAATTGATTTGGGGTTCAACCTGTGAAGCAAAAGTCTCAAAAATTCTAGCCAGATCTGAGTCTGAGAATTAAGGAAGAAGTCACTAAGCAAATCTAGGCCAATGTGGTTTAAGTCATGAAGTACCCAACATGGATATCTAATATTGTTCCAGTACCAAAGAAGGATGGAAAGATCAAGATTTGTGTAAATTATAGAGATCAGAATAAAGCAATCCTAAATATAACTTGCCATTACCTAATATCGATATTCTCATTGACAACTATGCGAGACATGAAATACAATTATTCATGGATTGTTTTGTCAGATATCATTAAATATTGATGGATAAAGAAGATGTAGAGAAAATGAATTTCATCACACCTTGGGGTGTTTATCACTATTGGGTGATGCCCTTCGGTCTTAAGAATGCCGGTGCTATGTATATGAGAGCCATGACAACCATATTTCATGATATGATTCATAAGGAGATTGAAGTGTACGTGGGCGATATGATCCTCAAGTTTTGCAAGAGTTCATACCACTTAGTCCACTTGGGAAGGTTCTTTGATTGATTATGAAAGTACAATTTGAAGTAGAATCCTACCAAGTGTGCTTTTGGGGTACCAACCAAGAAGTTGTTAGGTTTTATAGTTAAACTAAATCCTACCAAGTGTGCTTTTGGGGTTCCAGCAGGGAAGTTGTTGGGTTTCATAGTTAGCAAAAGGGGAATTGAGCTTAAACTCTCAAAAATTAAAGCGATCCAAGAACTGCCTCCTCCAAAGATAAAGAAAGAAGTAATGAGTTTCATAGGAAGATTGAATTACATCAATAGGTTCATAACTCAGTCAATGGTTATTTGTGAACCTATCCTCAAGATGTTAAACAAAGATTCTATCATGACCCGAACCAGGCTTGGCTGTAATGGGTATCTCAAACCCACCACGGGTCAGAGACCACCCCCCTATCCTTACCTCAAGAGCACAATAATAATGATAATAAACTATAGAAGTTAACCAAATAGAAATAAGGATAGATAAGTAAAAAATATTCTAAAAGTCAAATCAATAATCCAACCCACACTTGTCTACAAAGCCTCTAAACTAGGAATACCAAACTAAGTCGGGACATACCTCCGACTATGATAGTCACAATTCCCAAAATTTGAAACCCACCCTATGAAATGACAAAGCCTTTGGAAGGATAGAGGGTCACCACTTCACAACAACTCAAGGAATGTACCGAATCACTAAATACCACACAAGTTTAACAGAAAAGCCCTCGGACCCTACATCATGAAATGATGCAACATTTAGGGAGGGTGAATAGGGCAAGAACTGGCATGTAACTCAAGAAAAGTGATAAAAGTAATGCCAATGCCAAAAACCAGTCAAAATCACATGCGCAACATTTATATATACATATATAAGATGCCAGGATAGGGACAATGGTCAATTAACATGATAGTTCAAATCATTAGCCTGAACTATGTAGCTTGCTCTGTCCTAAAAGAACCCATGGGCTATATGGGTTCATATCCTCCTGCTGAAAGGGTCCAATTTGTATGTTAGCCACATGAATCAAGGAAAAACCAAGGGAAAGATAAAAGTCACCAAGGCAATAACCATCACAATACACACACACAAATATATATAATATATATATACGATCATATATACCCCAACGTAGGAAAATGTGGTTTCCAATATTTATCTCCCCAGAACTTGCACCTTCACGGCGAGCTACACAATCCCTTTAATTCCAAATTAAAATAATTTGCACATAAACCCAACCATTAACAAAAAGGTCTTATATTAAAGCATTTTCCAATATGGTATTGTCATACCAATTATGCTTGTAAGCTTATCTAATTATGCCAAATCAATTCATGTAATCAATAAACTCCCAAGTTCCATTTAAATCCAAAAACATACCCACCAAGAGCCTTTCAAATCCTTTTTAATCCATTTATTCTTTAACGTAATGCAATGGTTTTAAAGATAAGTTAAATTATACATATATCCATGTTCAAAACCAAATTTACTAGATGGGTTGAGGTTAATGCCAATTCCAAGCCAAAATCCAACAATTTGGGGAAACCCATCTTCCCCATTTCCATCCCTAAAATAATGCACCCATTCAGTCCCAAAAACCAAAGCATGGATGACATATTCAAAACATGGGTAAAAAATTCCAGAAATAAATAACCAAAAACCCTCAACCCAATTTCAAACCCAACCATTAAATCACATGAATATTGAATAACTTATGTCATATTGTAAAATACAAGTTTAGGAATGAGAGACATGCCTGAAATACCAAAGAATTTGAAAGGGAGTCATAGTTCAGGGCTTGACTGTCTGATTTCTTTTTAGAAACCATACTGTTCTTGCCTTGAGATTTAAAGAGAAGAAAGTAGTATTTTGATTTATGATAACTAATGTTAAATGGGCCTTTAGGGTATTTTTAAGTTGTGGGGTAAAGTGTAAAGAGAGTAAAAGATCAAAATGAACCCAATTAAAATGTGAAGGAAAAATAAGGTCCAGTCATCACGAGTTAGGTAATGGCTCAGGAGGTCTAACTACGAGTTGTTACCTGGACTCATTACTTGGGGATCAAAATCTTGGTACGTCACTATTATGATAATGAGTTTCACACAATGACTCATTGTCTGATGTCATAACTCGTGATTAGAGCAAAAATCCTGGGCGACCTCACTGTTGAGACAACAAGTCTTCCTAACAGCTCATTAAGTGACCTCACGACTATTTACCTGGACTGTTACCACTACCAGTGTTGAAATTATTTCAAAAACTAGGTTACTTTAATTACTTAACTCTTGGAGGGTCTAAAACTCAAGAACTTGGGGTGTCACTGATGCGCTAATGAATGGACCAAAGAGTACCAGAAAACTTTTGACAAGATCAAGAATTATCTATTTAGTCCACCGGTGCTGGTTCCACTAAAAGAAGGAAGTCCTTTGTTGCTGTATTTATCGGTCTCAGACAATGCATTTGCATGTGTATTAGGCCAACATGATGACACCAAAAATAAGGAAAAAGCAATTTATTACTTGAGTAAGAAGTTCACTCCATATGAGGCTCACTATACTCGATTAGAAAAGACTTGTAGTGCATTGACCTAGGTGGCCCAGAAGATGAGGCACTACCTGACATCATATATAATATATCTCATTTCTAGAATAGATTCTTTGAAGTACATATTCCAAAAGGCCATGCCCATGAGGAAATTGGCCAAATGACAAATATTTTTGAGTAAGGTTGACATTGTATACGTAACTCAAAAAGTAATTTAGGGGCAAGCCCTTGCGAATCATCTAGCAGAGAATCTAGTAGATGAAGAATATAAGCCACTACGAACTTATTTCCCTAATTAAGAGGTATTGTTCGTAAGAGAAGACATTGCTGAAATATGCCCAGGTTGGAGAATGTTCTTTGATGGGGCGATTAATTTCAATAATTCAGGAATTGGTGCGGTCTTAATATCAAAAACTGGTTAACATTATCTGATTACCACAGAACTGTGCGATCCATGTGCCAATAATATGGCTGAATACGAAGCTTACATTCTCGGTCTTAAATTGCCTATTGATATGAATATTTGACAGTTACTTGTCATTAGAGATTCTAATCTATTGGCTCACTAGGTTCGAGGTGAATGGGCTGGAAAGTACCCTAAAATCATGCCATACATAGAATTGGTACAAGAGTTATGTAGAAGATTTAAGAAAGTGAAATTTAAGCATGTTCTAAGGATATAAAATGAGTTCGCCGATGCTTTGGCCACTATATCCTCCATGATTCAACATCCCAAATCAAAGTTACATTAATCCATTAGAAATAAGTTTGAAGGAGCAACTGGCACATTATGCACAAGTTGAGGCACAACCAGATAGAAAGCCATGATACTTCAATATCAAGAGGTATCTAGAAGCTGGGACATACCCAAAGATGCAACTGTCAATTAGAATAAATGATCCACAAGATGAACAATAATGACTTTTTGAATAAGGAAGTCTTTTACAGGAGGGCCCCCAACTTGGGATTTTTGTGATGTTTAGATGTATTGAAGCAACAAAATTACTTGAATAAATTCACGCTGGAATGTATGGACCATATAGGAATGGGTTCATTCTAGCCCAAAAGATATTAAGAGCCGAATATTTTTGGATGACTATGGATAGTGACTATAGCAAGTTTGAGCAAAAATGTCATCCGTGTTAGATACACGGGAATCTGATCTGGGTGCCCCCATATGAACTTAATGCCATGAGCTCACCTTGACCATTTGTATCTTGGGGCATGGAGGCCATCCACCCGATTGAGCCACCGGCTTCTAATGGATATAGATTCATCTTGCTTGCTATCGATTACTTTACCAAGTGGGTGAAAGATGCTTTATAAAATGGCCAAACCAAGAAGGTAGTGGTAGATTTTTTCAAAAACAACTTGATTTGTCGATTTGGGATACCCGAGTTAATCATCATGATGGAGCCAACTTGAATAGTCATTTGATGAAAGAGATAAATGAAGAGTTCAAGATAACTCATTGAAATTCAATCGTATATCATCCTCAAATGAATAGAGCAGTATGAGCTGCCAACAAGAACATCAAGAAAATCTTGAGAAAGATGGTCGATAGTAATCGATCATGGCATGACATGTTAGCTTATGCCTTTCTGGGATATCTCAAAACAGTCAGAACTTTGACTGAGGCAACTCCTTATATGTTAGTCTATGGGACAAAAGCAGTAATACTTGCTGAAGTTGAAATACCATCTTTAAGAATCATCCAAGAAGCAGGATTGAATAATGAAGAATGGGTACGCACCCATCATAGACAACTTATGAACATTGACGAAAAGAGGACGAGTGTTGTATGCCATGGCCAATTATATCAACAACAAATGATTCCTACTTTCAACAAAAGAGTAAGAACTCGTATGTTCAAGATTTGACAATTAGTACTCAAACACATATTTCCTTACCAAGAGAAATACAAGGGAAAGTTCGCTCCAAATTGGCAAGGACCATATATAGTCTGTAAAGTACTAGTTGGAAGAGCCTTGATTTTTCCTTAGATGGATGGCGAAAGGGGCCCCAAGCCAATCAATTCTGATGTAGTAAAGAGATACTATGTTTGATGTGATGTTTCTTTTGTGTTTATTTCCTTGTAATTGCTTTTCTCATCATTAATCATTTTTATGCTTTGAAATAGCTTTAAAATTCCCCATCCTTATGTACGAACTATGTTTGACCTGAATTCGCAATAATGAGATACGTAGGTGGCCTTTGTCAGCTTCGGTCACCCTTTTTAATTACACCTTTATTCTTTTTTATGTTGTGGGAACTATGTTTGACCCGATTTTTGTTCAACGAAATATATAGGCACCTCAACGGCTTGGTATAGCACCCTAGGAGATGGAAAGGGGGTAGAATCTTTGAGATGGAATCTCAAAAATTCAGAAGAAGGAGATCATCCTCTCACGTTGAATAAAAAATAACATAGGCATATGGTAAGAGCGAATTTTGAGGGAAATATCCATAACTGGGGCAGAAATTTTAAGGAAGTCCTCAAAATTTCCATACCGTACTAAAGTGTTCAAAGAGAAGACACCAAAGATTCATTGAAATCGAAAGAGCTAAGTCAACTTTATGGACCTTTAACTACAGAGCTCATTGACTGAATGACAGATGTGTCAATGGCTCAAGCAAAATTGTTTATTAAAGCTAGTACATGAAATGACTTAATTGACAGAGACCTCTCCTAGTTTTATTTTAATTTTTTTAAAAGTACTTATTGTAAATTAATCTATGCTATGATTTTGGCTTACATCGACCCACCCGGGGAGTCCAAGAAGGAGTTAGAGGATGACAAATACCTGAAGATGACAATGATAGGAGCTGAAGACCAAAAAAGTCGACACATATTAGTTTTGCTAAAAGACTAACAACTTTTTTGTGGATGTAGATTATCTTGAAGCCAACAAAAAACCAATAAAAGCACCATTTATTCAACACATTCCTTTAGTTTAGAGGAATACAACAAAGCCAAATATCCAAACACCAATAAAATATGACAGGATGGTCAGGAAGTTGAAAGTAGTTGAGTTTTCCAAAACTAACAAGTTTTTGGTAGTTACAACTATCATCGTACATGGAAGGAAAAATGATGACTAACTCAAATCCCCAGCAAATCAAGGATCATAAAGAATATATGGCTTTCAAAAATGGTATATGTAGAAGGTCCAATATGATTATGGATGGTCAAGGTGATGTTTTCTACAATCACTAGGTTATTTGCATCCATCCTTATATTTATACTTCATCATATCATGCCAAGAAGGCTAGGTCGAGATGGCTATGCCTAGAGGGCTATGCTAAGAGGGCTATGCCATAAGGGCTATGCCAAAAGGACTATACCATAAGGGCTAAGCCAAGAGGGCCATGCCATAAGGACCATGCAAAAAAGGCCATGCCAAGAGGGCCATGCCATAAAGGCCACGCTAAGAGGGCCATGCCAAGAGAGCCATGCTATAAGGTCCATGTCAAAAGGGCCATGCCAAGAGTGCTGCGCCGAGAGTGCCATGTCGTAAGAGCCATGTCCTGAAGATCATATTTCTCTCTTCGACTTGTTTCAAAGAGACAACAATCCAAAGGCATCTCTAAATTGTATTTGATGCCCATGATTCAAAGTTTTCTATATCTATTAATCACAGAAAGAAAAATAGTCTAGCGTTGAAGGATATTTTGAAGCATTTCCATATATATATATATATATATATATATATATATATATCCATTACTTACATAAAGGCAAAAGAGTCTAGTTTTGAAGGATATTTTAAAGTATTTCCATATGTATCCATTAATCATGCAAAGATAGAGGAGTCTGATGTGGAAGGATATTTTGAGATATTGATATCTGATCAAATCACGCAAAGGCAAAGAAGTCTGGAGTTGAGGTATATGCATTGTCTTCAAGTGCATCAATTACTAAAGATTAAATGGAATTCACTACCAAATCTCAAGAAACATATGGTTCGAAGGATGTCAACAAGTTGTTACTCGAAGACGTACGGCGTACTAGATATTTCAAAAGTTGTCAATCTTTGGGTCATCGATAATTCAAATTATTTGAGATAGGATAGTGTGCAAGATTATATGGGAGTTGATAGTCCATAGGTCATCCATAAGCCAAAACAATATCCTAACCAGATAATGTGCAAGGTTACCCAAAGATCGACAGTTTGAAGGTTATCCATAAGTCACAACTAAATGCTTACCAGAAAATATGCAAAATTATCAAAATTGATAGGTACAATGATTATCTATAAGCCGCATTATATCCAAGATCGATTATGTGTAGGATTACCCACAGACTACCAATTTGATAGATATCTATAAATCATATTGTATCCAAGGTCGGATGATATGCAAGAATGCATGAGAACTAGCGATTCAAGGGATATCTATAAGTAATCTCTTATCCAAAATCGGATAATGTGCAGGATTTCCCCAAAGCTAGAAACTCAAAGGATATTTGTAAATTGCCTTATATTCAACATCAAATGATGTGCAAGTTTATAAAAAGGTTGACCATTCAAGGGATATCTACAAATTGTATTGATACAAAAGATGCACAAGACTAACCCGAGGTCACGTACGAGAAATATTATAGGTGACTAAAAAGGTTGCCACATTAGCGTGTGATTATATGGTTGCAGAGACCATGCTATACAGTGTCATCGATGCCCAAGAGGGTCACTATACTTTGAAAAAAATTTTTGATCATCAAAACAACTATTTTATCTAATGATTGAGAGGGTTGTTGCGTCTGTTATCATAAGAATTATTGCTATCTAAGGTATATGAGAGGATGGCATCTTTTTTTGGATAGCAACTCATGCTGAGATATGGTAAACGACTATTGACCCCTTAGTGAATTATGTTTATCACCAGCAATTTTGTTTGAGATATTGTTGAGAGCATCCAAAATAATGAAAATTTCAAACCAAAACCATAGGTGTGGACGACTACAAAAAGGATGCAACACAACGTGAAATTTTTTCTTAGCAGTAAACGGGGACATAGTCTAAAGAGGAATATCAAACTCTTTGGACGCAAGCTAAAAGATGACTTACACCTCCATCCAACCACATCCCTATCATAAGGCATGTGGGTGTTTTGGGATTTTGGTTTTAAATTCACTTTTGGAGTATTTCTAAACTCATGCCAAAAGTAACTTTCCTTTTCCTTCAAATTTGGGTGACATACACCAAGAGCTTTGGGAAGAATGTTCATGTAGCTCATATTAATATATGTAAGGGCCCCATATTTTGTAATTTAGATAATTACGAGCCTCTAGTCCCTAGCTCAATTGTCCGTCGCTCATCCTAAGTCAAAGGTCGTTTTAGCATAAAAGACTACCTTTTTCTCCGATCGAGTAGAACTATAGGCAGTATGATTCCTTGAGTCTCAGAAATATGTAGGATGAGATCTATGTGGAAAACTCAACTTCACTCCCATGTACCCCCAATCCCCTTATTCCCCTGCTTTTTAGTTTCACCAAAATTTAAAAATTGAGATAGCTTGTGAATTTTTTAAAAATCGTACTTAAAAATCAAGCATTATGAACTACAAGTGGCCTGAATGCTCATGTAACCTGAGATATGTAGAAAATTTGATGTTGGATTCCGACCATGATTTCCTAAAAATTGTCCAAAAAACCAACCTCTTTTGAAAAATGAATTTGTGGTCAGACAATATTAGGAACGTCAAACTCACTTTGCCTTGGGTTACTTGTATTCACCCTACCTAAAGGGAGGGGGCAGTTGTTGACACCTAATTTTTGCCTTCCATGACTAAGTTTAATTCTGAGTTTCTTCTATTTCTAATAAAATTATAATATTTATTTTATTCGAATAAAAACTTTTCCAAAATACTTATCTTGGTAATCTTGTCATTTTAAGCAAGATTATATATTTCATATTCTGACATATGAAATCATATAATTTTGTTACTTAAATAATTATTTACTAAAAATTAAATTTTAAATTAAATTCAAACGGGTAAAATCTTGATTTAAATATGATTTGTTCTCAAAAATAATTTATTTGTAAAAATATTTATTTAATTTTGTTAAACCGAGAAGTTCCTAATTAAACTGGTTGATAATTCGTATCAGATTTTATTTTAATTTTAGCTAATTTATTGAATTTGATCATAATTAAAATTAATTTAGCTACAATTGAAATGCAATTGGCCAATTGATTTTCAATATGATCTAAATTTAATAAAATTTATTGAAATTATAACTTTGGGTTATTTATTAAATAACCTATCCCTAAACCCAACTCCTATAACCCATCAACCTAACCACCACCACCCCATCCCCTTTAAATTGCTACATGCCAAATCCAACACCAACCAGCCCAACCTGAATACCCTAATACCTGGCCTACTACCCTTTTTACCCCTTCTCCTCTAACCATACCAACAACAGCTTTAATGCGTACAACAACAGCGTCAACATCGGCAAACGTCGAACCCTAGCCACCCAATTCTTTTACTGTTACCCTCATTATACACCAATAACAACTAAGAAATTTATCTACTTTCGCTGCCCAGATTGTGTTTGTCCATTTTTGGTAAGAAGCCAACAGATGCATCATATATACTGATTTATGAGCATTTTAAGAAAATCAAATTTGAATCCAATATTTTAAATTCGAAAACCCTAATATCCCCCTCCGAAAAACCCCAAGTTCCCCTATAAAAAGATGCTAAGGAAAAGAGGTAAAAGAGAGGATTCTAGGGAAAAAATTGGGGATTCTAGAGGGGCATTCTTATAACCCCACAGAACCAATAATTCATGAATTCAAAAACTTACTTTCAATGAAAAGTTGAACTCTGACGGGTTGAAATCATAACATCGGCAGAAACAAACCTAATCTTTGATAGTGGAAAATCCTAACAAGCTCATAGTTTCGGTTGGTTGCCCCAAAATGGGTAATTACCTTGTTAATTTTCTCCATTTTAGTGTCTAGATATTTAGTTTCTTTTAGTATTGGATTCAAATATTTGTTTTGAATTTATGGCTTGGCTGATGTGCACTGGTCTTTTACTGCAATGTGTGAATATTTGAAACTGATTAATAATCATAGTAACTGCTTAGATTTTGGTTGTCATGGTTGAAGGTCTAGCTTATTGATTTTAATATTTGGTGCTATTTGAATCTTGATTTAGGCTTTTGTCAATTTTCACCTCTGTAACACCCTAGAAGTTCCCCTTGGATATCACACAGTGCTCAAGACTATGAACAACCCTAAGCTAACTCATAATATCTATTCAGCTAGAAACTCACATAACAAAAAAGATAGCATGTATATAAAATAAAGATAAACCATTCCATATCTTAATATGAATCCCTAAATTTGGAAACCTGAAATAAAATTCTTGAACTTGGAACATAAGCAGCCTGACAAGCCTCTACTGGTAACTAGAGAGCCACTGGGATAGACCCCAGCTGACCCAAACTTGATTGAAAATTAAAAAATAAAATACTTGCATCAATGAGCAGAAGCTTGATAAGCTGGGCCCTCGGACTATGAAGACTCCTCAAAAGTTAGGATGTAGGTGATGATTTCCATAGTCAATCGTGTTGCTGGAAACAAGCACTAAAACCTACCCTTGCCATCAGAATAGAACCTTAACTTATGCAAACATTATACTTCATTCATATTGGGAATAATCTTAACCTACGGTGGCTCGTTGTTTCCAGGAATTTAGGATATGCTCATCCGTATTCCCTTGTAGGTGCTAAATACTATTCCCAGAATACATATGTGCTCATACTTAAGAAATCCACCTTAAAATAGCATAAAGGTTTATTGAATAAAAACCAGTTATTCTTCTCTTTACCTTAAATCATAATCAAGATGAACAATTGTGTATTTCATTTATCCTTAGATCAAAAGATCAAGCTTTTCTTTAAATTATATTATGGAACATATCAATTGAACTTAAGAGCATAAAGTTCTTATCAATTTAGTACTTATACTTATGACTTGGAATTTATACTTTAGTTATAGAAAATCATAAAAAACTATCATGCTAAATTTTCACCTTGAAATCATTCAACAATATCCCAATCAAGATAGTGAAATTCAAATCACAATATAAACTTTACAAGTCAAAACATAGATATATGCAAACCTTGATATACTTAAAGCTTTCTACCTGATGGTAATGTCATATTCAAGAATATGGTTATATTTGGTATGAAACCTAATTAAAATAATTAAATCAAATATTAAAATCCTATTTTTTGAGAAAAAGGATGATAGAACAACCTTGTTCATTAACCTCATATACTTGGGATCGCTTTTGTTGTGAAGAGGGCTTGAACTTTGAGACTTGAAAGATGACTGGGTGAGAAAACCCTAATATTGATGTTCTTGAATATGATAGGACGAAAGTGTTTTAATTGATTGAAAATGGAGGAAAATAACACTCTTTTTAGGTTATAAGTCATGGGTTGGGAGTTATAAGAAGGGAAAAAACTGAAAGGCCCTTTAACTGAACATTACAGAAATTGGTTATCAGTATATATGAGTCAACCATATGACTCATATGGTGAGGGTATGAGTTAGCCTCATGACTCATAAGGTTAGTAGGATCAAAGATAGTATTCATTGGTCAACACGCGAGTCTAATCTTACGACTAGTAACATCACCATACAACTTGTAGTCCCTCACTCGTAACTTGGATAGAAACTTAGACAACCTAGGCTGCTAATCTTACGACCTATCTTCATACAACTTGTATAATGACTTATGACTGTAAGGGTTGAGTCATACATAGAACAAAATTTTAACCATCTCACACTATGTTGCATATTACTACAACATATAACTCATATGTTGTAGATTCAACTCAATAGAATGAGTCGTATGATGCACAGAGGCCTTCAAACAAGGGGTATTACAATATCTCCCCCTTAGAAATATTCATCCTCGAATGTGATTCATCTTGGATTGGGATTTGGAAAAAAATCAACATCTCTACACCGAACTAATAACTAAGATTGTATCTATCATAAGGATTCAATCATTCACAAAAAAAGATATGACTTAAGAGTACTTAAACAAACTTAATGAGGAAGAGTTTTGTCTGAAAATAACTGTTTACCTTCGGCAAGAACTGAGTTGGAAGAAAAGATATGAGCATACTTCATCATCAGTCTGCTTCATCTTCCTAAGTGGCCCCTTCATCCAGTTGGTTTCTCCAAAGAACCTTTACTAACGTTACTTCCTTATTCCTTAGCCTTTGGACCTACCTATCAAGTATCTCCACAAGGATCTCCTCATACGTCAATTTATGCTTGACCCCAATATTCTCTAGGGGAACTACTAAGGATGGATCTCCAATACACTTCTTAAGCATTGAAATATGAAACACTAGGTGAACTGCAGCTTACCGCAATGGAAGGTTCAATTCATAAGCCACCTTTCTTATACGCTTCAGTACCTCAGATAGACCAATAAATTGTGGACTCAACTTCCCTTTTTTTCTTAAATCTCATTATCCTCTTCATAGGTGACACCTTCAAGAATACCTAATCGCCCACTTCAAACTTGAGCTCTCTCCTTCTTACATCGGCATACGATTTCTATTGGCTTTGAGCAATTTTAAATCTCTTACAAATCAATTAAACTTTTGCCATAGCTTCAAGAATTGAGTACAACCCAAACAAAGCCACTTTACCAACCTCAAACCATCCTATTGGTGATCTACATCTACGCCCTTACAATACTTCAAATAGAGCCATCTGAATACTAGCATAATATTTATTGTTATAATCGAACTCAATCAAAGGTAGCTAGTAATCCAAAATTTCTTTAATGACTAAGACACACACCCTCAGCATGTCTTTTAATGACTGAATTGTACGTTCAGCTTGACAATCGGTCTGTGGATGAAAGGCAGTACTAATCTTAGCCTTTGTACCAAGGCCTTTCTGAAAAGACTACCAAAACTGTAAAGTAAACTACGTGCCTCTTTCAGAAATGATGGATAAAGGTATCCTATGAAGTCTTACTAACTCGCTGATAAATATTCTGGCACAATCTTCCACTGTATCTGAAGTTTTGACAGGTAGGAAATGAGTTGATTTAGTTATTCGATCTACTATGACCCAAATTGATTCATGCTGACGTCTTGTATAAGGCAACCCTGTGTTTAAATACATATTCATAATTTCCTACTTTCAAGTAAGGATACTAATTTCTTGCAATGTACCTCCCGGCCTCTGGTGCTCAACTTTAACTTGTTGGTAGTTGGGACACTTGTACACAAACTCTGCTATGTCTCTCTTAATACCATTCCACCAATAAATTTCTCGTTAGTCTCGGTATATCTTAGTAGCACCCAGATGAATAGAATACCTCAAACTATGAGCCTCGACTAGTATCATTTCCCTCAACTCGTTTATATCTAGAACACAAAGACTACCTTGATAGCAAAGTGCACCATCTCTCCCTTAGGAGAAAAACTTAACCTTCTGTTGCTAGACTACTTCCAATATTTGGCTAAGTATGGGATCATTTCACTACTTCTCGTTCACTTCTACTACCAAGGATAATTCTGAACCTTTTTGAACTACTATTCCCCCATCTTTAGTGTCGAGCAAATGTACTTCCTAATGGGATAATCTATGCACCTCTTTGGCCAGTTCCCATTCTTCCTCTTTCACATGGGCTACACTACCTATGGAAAAACTACTCAGTGCATCTATCATCACAGTGGCCTTACTCGGATAATAGAGCACACCAATGTCATAATCTTTTAATAGCTTAAACTACCTTCTCTGATGAAGATTTAGCTCCTACTGAGTAAATACATACTGAAGACTCTTATGGTCCGTGAAAACATCAACATGCACACCATAGAGGTAATGACTCCAAATTTTCAAGGCGAACACTACGACAGCTAACTCCAAGTCATGAGTTGGGTAATCTTTTCATGATTCTTAAGTTGAATGGAGGCATAGACTATTACTATCCCATTTTACATGAACACATAATTTAACCCAACTCTAGAAGCGCCATAGTACACCACGAATCCGTCTAACCCCTTCGGTAAAGCTAACACTGGAGCCAAAGTCAATCTATCCTTTAGCTTTTGGAAACTCTTCTCACACTTATCTGACCATATAAACTTTACTTTATTTTAGGTCAGCTTAGTCAATGGTGCGACTGTAGAGGAGAACCCTTCAATAAATCTTCTATAATACCCAGCCAAACCCAAAAGCTCTAGATATCAGATGGAGTAATAGGTCTTGGCTGGTGCTTTACTATATTAGACTTCTGAGGATCTACATAAATACCGGCCCCTGAAATGACATACCCCAAGAAGGAAAAAAATTCCATTATTTTTATAGACGATATACTAGGATATTTTAGAAGTGAGGAGGAACATGCAGACCATTGGAGAATAGTACTACAGACCCTCAAGGACTATCAACTATATGCGAACTTTGGAAAACCTTTGGAAACTCACTTACTACCCGAACTGACTAAACTTCGGGTCTTTAGACTAGTATCTTTGACTCAAATTAAATGGTAGATACACCCTTTTAATATTAACTTTCTGCCCTTATGATAAGATATTAAATAACCTTTGGGATATGTAGAACTACTCTCCCACTCAAGAACTGTCTCACCAAAAAATTAAAACTTCACCATACAGGTGCGACAATCTATTGATGCATAGCATAAATAAAGCCAATCTATGCCCAGAATGATATCAAAATCTATCATCTCCAACTCTATTAGGTCTGCTAGTGTGATTTTATGGAGGATGGTAATAGGAAACTTCCTATAGACTCACCTAGCAATAACTGACTCACCCACGAGGGTAGAAACTAAGAAGGTCTTAGAGAGGTCTTCAAGATTTACCCCAAAATTTACAGCAACCAGTGGTGTTACATAAGAAAGACTTGATCCCGGGTCTAACAACACATATACAACAAGGTGAAAGGAACAAAACATACCAGTGACAACATCTGGTGAACTCTCCTGCTCCTGTCGGGATGGTAAAACATAAAACCAATTCTAGCACTGACTGCCAGCGACACTGGATGATGGGCCCTATAGAGAAACTGGGCAGCCTGGCTGAGCTGCTGAATTAGTAACTTGATACTGAGGATGGGCATCTCTACCTCACTTTTTAGCATAAAAACACTCTTTGATCCCGTGGACCAACTTGCCACAGCCATAGGAACCCCCTTTGCCCATCAAACACTCACCAGGATGGGTCCTTCCATACTTTGTGTATGTCAAATAATTGGGCCTCCCACCTATACTGTTCTGAGACCTAGAATTTAAAGTCACGCCTCACTGATCTTGCCTGGTCCTGGGTGCAGGAGAACTGGATGAAAATAGTGCTGGCACTGATGAATGACCCTAATACTGTGAATGGCTTCCCCCACCAAACCTTAGCTGACTATACTCAAACTGTCCAGTCCTAGATCTCTTGTTTCTTTTCTCCCTTTCCTTCAACTTTTTTGCATTAATATATTGAGAATGAGTTATTAATCGAGAAATATCCATATCCCCAATCATCATGGCAGTCCTACACTCCTTGACCACCAAGTCAGATACCCTAGTAACAAACATACTCAAACGAGCTCTAGAATTAGATAACAACTTTGGGGCATACTTAGACAACTTAGTGAACTTAAGGCATTACTCCTTTACTGTTATAGAGCCCTGCCTCAGGTTTATGAACTCTTTCACTTTAGACTCCCTCATCTTATGAGGAATTAACCTATCTAGAAAAGCATTCTAAAATACCTGCCAACTCATAAAGTTGCATTCTCACCCCTACTATCCTTCCATATAGTGACCCAATCATAAGGAATATTCTTCAACCTATAGGATACCCACTTTATACTCTCCTCTTCAGTAACATACATGATCTGAGTAATCTTTCTTACCTTATCAATAAAAAGTTAAGGATCTGTATCTGCCTTTGATCCATAGGACTCAGGTGGATTCATCCTCATAAAGTCCCAAATCCTGGCTGCAGCTAAGTTACCATTTTTCTATAGTGGGATGGTTGCTTGTTGGTTTCCTTGAACATTGGCATTCACATCTTGAATTAATGCTTAAAAGGCAGCTCAAAATTTACTATGAGATACATTTTTATTCAGATGGTGTGTGTGCAGGGGTGATTGATCACTATTTCTACATATATTAGCTCGGAGAGGAGGATTATTTTGCTATGTAAAGAATGAGTTGAGACAGATAGAGACAACCATAAGCATGATAGATGATGAAGGAAATAACGATTTTGAACTCATTTCATAGCTTCCTACTTATAAATGTAGCGCACTTCACATTCATGATCAAGACTCTACGTAACGCGGCTTATATGAATCCCGAGGACTCTTTAAACTTGGATCCAATACCAAGTATGTAATGCCTCAAAAGTTCCCCTGGACGTTACTTGGTGCTCAAGACTAAGAATAGCCCTAGGCTAACCCATGATATCTATTATGCTTGATACTCACATGACAAGTAAGATAGAATGTATAGAAAATAAAGATAAACCATTCCATAACTTAATATGAATCCCTAAATTTGGAAACCTTAAACAAACTTCTTGAACTTGGAACATAAACCGTCTGACAAGCCTCTACTACTAATTAGAGAGCCACTGGATAGACCCCAGCTGACCCAAACTTAACCATAAATCAAATACTAAAATACTTACATCAATAAGCAGAAGTCCGATAAGCTAGGACCTCAGACTATAAGGACTCACCAAGAGTTAGGATGTAGGTGATGATACCCGTAGTCAATCTTGCTACTGGAAACGAGCACCAAAACCTACATTATAAAATAACATAGCACATAAACATATCTGTGGGTCAGTATGTCTGGAATGTACTGAGTATGTGGGGGTGAATGCATAAGTAAACAAAGAACTGAATATTTATATATATATGTAAATATATATGCACTTTCATATAATGCATGCGAAGTGTAAATGACTCACCTTGGGCTTGAGTATGAACAACAATTTCAAGATCATAAAACATGGATAATGAAGCGTAAGAGTAAACTTAGTGAGCCCTAACACTTAGTTTCTAAAATCTTTACTTTTAAGTCTTTCTTATGGGAGATTCTTCTAACCGACATAAATCATGTAAGCTACTATGGATCCAACGTCTTACCCACATTGGGAAGAGCTGTTCTACTCTTTTCATTGGAATAGAACATTAAATTAAGTGATTACTATACTTCATCTATATTGGGAAAAAGCTTAACCTACGATGGCTCATAGTTTATAGGAATTTGGGATACACTCATCCGCATTCCCTTCTCGACGCTAAATACTACTCCCAAAATACATATATGCTAATACTTAAAAATTTTACCTTAAAATAGCATAAGGTTCTATAGAATGAAAACCAGTTATGCTTCTCTTCACCTTAAATCATAATCAAGATGAACAATTATGGATTTCATGTCTTATATTTAGATAAAAAGATTAAGATTTTCTTTAAATTATATGATGGAACATATCAATGGAGCTTAAGAGCATAAAGTTCTTATCAATTCAATACTTATATTAGGACTTGGAATTTATTCTTTACTTTATAGAAACTCATAACAAACTATCATGCTAAATTTTCACTTTGAAATCAATCAACAATATCCCAATCAAGATAGTGAAATTCAAATCACAATATAAACTTTACAAGTCAAAACATGGATATATGTAAACCTTGATATACTTAAAGCTTTCTATCTCATGGTAATGTCATACTTTAAGAATATGGTTAAATTGGGCCTGAACCCTAATTCAAAACAAGTAAATCAAATATTAAAATCATGATTTTTGGGCACAAGGATGAAAGAATAACCTTGTTCATAAACCCCATATATCTGGAATTGCTTGTATTATGAAGAGGGCTTTAACTTTGGGACTTGAAAGATAACTGGGTGAGAAAACCCTAATCTTGATGTTCTTGAAGATGAGAGGAGGAAAGTTTTGTTAATTGAATAAAAGTAGAGGAAAATAATGCTCCTTTTTAGGTTATAAGTTATGGGTTGGGAATTATAGGAGGGGTAAAGGCCAAAAGGCCCTTTAACCAACTATTACAGAAATTGATCGCCAGTCTACATGAGTCAACCATACGACTCATATAGTGAGGGTACGAGTTAGTCTCATGACTCGTAATCTTGGTAGGATAAAATATGGTATTCACTGGTCAACATACGAGTCAAAACTATGATTAGTAACATATCCATACGACATGTAGTCCCCCACTCATAACTTGGACACAAACTTAGAGAACCCAGGTTACTGATCTTATGACCCATCTTCATATGACTCGTAAAGTAATATTACGACTCTAAGGGTTGAGTCTTACCTTAAACAGAATGTCAACCATCTCACACTATTTTGGATACGACAACAACATACAACTCGTAAATTGTAGATATAACTCAAAAGAGTGATTCGTATGATGCACGGGGTATTACAACCTCATATGGTGAATTCTCATTCAACGTAATTTGTATATTATTTAATTTTTCACTGAATATTGGATTAGTAAATTCGATCAAAGTTTAAAGGTTTATCTTCGATAAAGTGTTTTAAGTTTGACATCTTTATAGAAATTAGTTTGGTCACGATATTGTTATCGACTTAATTGTGTATTTGTAACTCCTTTTTTCTTCTAGAGACCTAAACTCTTTTGGTGTTCAGCTTTCAGATCCCCTTTTATTATTAAAGGTTGTAGCTTTTGACAAGGTTGGTCTCATTTATCTAGTTAATAATGAACTTGTTTAAATAATAAGCTCCCTGATCTCTTTGTTTCCTCATATAAAAATGCACTGTTTCGTAAAAAAATCAGTTTTCTTTAAACTCTAGTTGTTCTTCTCAGAAAATACGTATTTAAGTTGCCTCTCTTCTAAGCGTAACTTATTTGATGTCAATTAATTAATGATAGAGTTCTACTTGAATTTTTTTTCTCTACCATAATTTGTAACTGTCCATAGTGACTCATGTTAGTGACGAACATAGATCTTGTGTGTTGTTGCTGTGTTTGACTCTGCATATGCACTTGTTTTAATGTTGTTGCAAATGGTTATAATCTGCCTCTTCTAAATTCATGGCTATCATTGCTTTTCTTGAATAGCAGAGATACTTTTATTTACTTAACTTTCCATAAATTTGCACTTTTTGCTCATTTTTTGGATTTTGAAATAACCTAATTGATTCAGATTTGCACGGTAGCACTGTACTAATATGTGGTCCTTTTGATTCATAAAGTGAACTTGGTTGAAGTTTCAAATTGATTTTGGGATGATCTGTTAATGACATGATTGAGTTTTTGAGGTGTAAAAAATTCTTTTCCCTTTCTTTTTTAAGAATAGTAGTTGTAATTTATGTATATCTATGTCGTGTATGGCACCATTGATTCATTGTTTACTAATTCTTATCTTTTCTATGTGTGAACTCCCTTATCGAGTCCTTCAAACTCCCACTCTCTTGCATTCCATTAGATCAATACCAACCTCCATTGAGTCAAGCCTTATTAGAGTCCAAAAATGGACTGATATGCATGAAATAACACTAGTGTACATGCTGGTATGCAATGGTATACAGTGGATATACACTGGAATAACTGCATATGTACATTATTATATGGTCTACATGAAAATTAGAAGAAAATATGGGTTCTTATACTCTGATATACGATGTATATATAGAAAGACACATAAAATAGGACATGTATAAATGTGGTATATAATGTTGGAAAGTGGACCTAAAATCCATAAAACTTGGAGCCCAAAAGCAAGGCAGCTTATTGATGGGCCAAAGAAAAGGCGCAACTTTAATTCTTGTCTTTCATTCCTTGTGCTTTATAATTTATCCTTATTTATTTGTATTGGCTATCACTTTAATCGATTAATCTAGTGATCCCCTAAGTCCTTGGCCATCTATTTTGTCTTGCTCAATTCATAATTTTCTCACCTAATTTATCTCTTATCTAAAAAGTGGATTAAATTGGCCCCTTCGGCTTTTTCTTAAACAAGTCTTTTAAAAAATTAAGTATTTTATTCCAAAATGTCATTTGTTTTGTTCATGTAATTAATAGTCTATTTGGATTAAAGAAAATTTTCTTCAAACTCAAGAAACTAACTTTTCTCGTTAATTCTAACTTTTTGTAATTAATAAGATACTTTTAATTTGATACTCTCTTAACATTTTTCAAAGGTGTTTTTATAACAAAATGGACGTTTCTATAATAATGATAATAATAAATAAATAATAAGAAGAAATAAATATATCCTCTTTTTCCATAAAAACACCAACTTATTTCCTATTTAAATTCAAATTTGTAGCTTAGCTTAAACAGGTCTTTATTTTTTTCAACTAGAATATTTCTCTTTTAAATAAAAAAATGCCTTTTTAAAAATATAATCTTTGAAAACTTAGCCACCTTATTTTAGTGAGTCAAATTATTTTTCGTAAATCTTTTTAAAAGGACGCTCCTAAGTACCTTAAAAACCTTCTTAGGGCGTTAATTGAACCCTTACTCAATTTCTCTTATTTCAAAGATTTATTTATGTTTTTGAATCTTTGAAACTCTAAAAAGGTTTTTTCTTGGTGTTTTTTATAAAAAAAAATCAAGTGGCGACTTTGTAATTTTTCTTAAAATCATTTTGAAATTTTCTTGAAGTTTTTGAAGTAGTTTTAAGCAGTTCAAAACCATTTTCTTTAAATGAAATTCAAAAAAGGATAAAATAGAAATAACAACTTTGCCAGGGATTTATCTAGGTTCTAACCAAAAGGAAATTTCTAACTTTTTGTGGCTAACTCTTATGTGCCCATTTGTTTAAATTTCATATAAACTATCATTCCATTCATATTTAATCCACTTTGGAAAACTGACACTCACAGATATTGTACATATGATTGTATATTGTAATTTTCTAAAATTCTTTCAAATTACCTTACTTTAGAGAGTCGGCGCATACGTGGGGTGAGCGGGAATTTTATTACCCTGGGATCATCCTAGGAAATCCAAGTCCGTGTCTACCCAAATCTTAGAAAACTTAAGATAGAGCTATGCTGCCCTTTTAATTTAACCCATGCATGCATATACCTTAGTCCAGTTGATTCTTGATATCAACTCCGCATTTAGGATATCTACCTAAGAATCGATGGATTTCACAACCCAACGATCAACAAACATATTTTGTGCAATAGCATATATTAGACAAATCCTTGTTAATTGCTCGGATTAATCTATCATAATCTCAATTATCTAATGTTTAGGCTCACCCCTAACATAAAAGGGTCACCTAATTTAGAACGCGAATATTTACGTGCTATTATATGGTATAATTATCTTATATGCTATGTGTTGATTTGATTAAAGATAAATGGATCCACTCCTATCTTTTTCTAGAACAATTAGGAAGAAATTAAACTCACTATCTAAAAGTCCGACCAAGATATTCCAGGTCCCCAAGTCTCCCAGAAAAGTCACCAACCATTCTTCATTAACTTCTTACTAAACAAATTCCTGTTCTTCCAAAAAATGGTCATGGAATAAAAAACTATTCAAACAAAAAGATGGATAGTGGAGTCATCCCAACTGGAGGAAATGCTACAAGTAGAGACTAAGAGAGTGATTTACATTCTCTCTCTTGCGATCATGTAAATTCAGTTATGCCCATCACTGATAACATGTAGATTTAAAAATGTGACTTCACAAAGTTTGAAGATACCTACCATGAAATCTATTCAAATCTCATCCATGCCAAAATTCTAGAGCTAGTGGAAAAGAAGCCTAAAACGATGTCTAAGTCTTGGAGGAAATTCAAAGAGGTATGTCTCTATCATGGAGGAATCTGAGGGCATAACTTAGAGACTTACCATGCTTTTAAAATAGATTTGGAGAGCCCGATGGAGATTGGAAGGGTCGAGTTGTAATTTCAACCTTATCACCAATAGAAGATCAAAATATGGAAGAAGCAGAATAAAGCGGGAATGCCCACACCTATCTAGGATCTAGTCACTAGTTTTGTCCCTTTTGTTGTCATTTTTCTTTCATATTTTCCTAATGTAATGAATTCTAACAATATTTCAATGAAATAAAGTACTATCCTTGCCTATTTGAACTACGTTTGACCTGATTTCTCCTTATGAGATATGTAGGCAGCCTTTCGGCTTGACCCCTATCCTTAATATCATTATCTCCTATTTTTATCAAGAAAAATCACATGAATCCAAAGTTAACTGATGGAGATGCCCAACGATTTAGACTTGGCAAAATTCATATTAAAAGACCACTTATCTAAAATCGATGGATAAAGTGCTGCCCGTTAATTTATTTTGAGTCAATACCCACCTGTGGATTTATTTACCTAAGATGAAAACAATTTTACGTGTTTACTTTATGTCAGATATCTTACATTATTTACTACTAATAGGATCTAACATAATTTCCTTTGGAGTTTTTTTTCTTACTTTATCAGGTAACTAAGTAATTAGAAATTGATCTATGTTGACAAAAAGTTGGTTGAACATCAATACTTCACTAGATCTAAGGCAAATAAAAATTCCTCCCTTGACCATCGTTTAGTTACGGGAAAATGAAGAATGACTGGTACACGATACAAAAATGCTCTTTCCAAAATTACTGTTAGGGATGGTGTGATAATAGCACAAGATGAGATGATCACTGAATTAACTAGGAGAATGGAAGAGGTTCAAGAAGATGTACAATGAGCAAAATGTATGGCTAATCTGGTCATTGTCGCTATTACACCAGCCTTGGATAACTGTGTGCTTCCACTCCAATTCCCTTCTCTTAGCTCTTCTAGAAATCTAAACCAACCAAATGACATACTTTTTGCTTCTACGCCTAGACCTCTTGCTAATCCCATCAATCCATCATGCCAAACTCATACTCCTCCCACCTATAATACCAATCGTGACAATATCCAAATGCTTACCATCCTAAAAAATTTACTCCAAATTACCAAAATACATCCTCAAATGACTTTATTAACTATAATCCCAATGTCAATGCTCCCTAAAACTTAGTTCCCATCAATCAAAACTCCACTCATACTACCTAGAACCATTTGCTAACCCAAATTATGCCTCTTGCTACCCTCCATGCCACTATAATACCAACATCTTACCATATATTTCTTAAAAACCCAGAAATTAACTAATATTAGGAGATGGAAAAAGAGTGTAAGAAGCCAGAAGACAAATATACTAGGGAACTATTATTGATAAAGGAAGTGATCGCCAAGATGAAGAAAACATATAGTCAAGAGGGGGAGTTCTATGATAAGATGGTATCAACAATTCGTGCTACCTCTACCTTTTTAGTTAACATCGGTGAAATAGTTGAGGAAGGACTCAAGACAGGAAAAATCAGCAAAGCCTCTACACAACTTGGATCCTCGAAATTCCCCAAAAAAAGAGAGAAGATGTGTCTTTCGTATCCTTTAGCTCAAACCCAAAATTAAAGAAATCCTTTGGATCCAATTCCAGGAAAGCATCATCACCATTTATATACCCCCTAATTTTACAAAATTCTCAACCCATGTTTTATACCCAACCCAGTCCCCAAGTTCCACAACTAAATTCCTTTACCAATCAATAGAATTTCTCTACTCTATTGCCAAATTATCAGCTTACTTACCAAGCTCCACTCCCAAATTAACCTATCCCACCAAAGCCCTAGTTAACCAGAATTACCATCAAGTATCTTCCCCTATCAATAAAAATAACCATAATATTCTTCTCCAGCATCAAGAAAAGAAATCTACCAGGAGTTTCACTGCTTTGACAAAAACTAGAACTCAATTGTTCGAGGGGTTGAAGGAAGCAGGTTAAACAAATTCCCTTTGTGAAATATAATCTTTGGAAACTTAGCCACCTTATTTTAGTTAGTCAAATTATTTTTGCTAAACCATTTTACGCGGATGCTCCTAAGTGCCTTAAAACCTTCTTAGGGCGTTAATTAAATCCTTACCCAATTTCTCTTATTGGAAAGATTTATTTCTATTTTTGTATCTTTAAAATTTCTTTAAAGTTTTTTTTCTTGATGTTTTTTATACAAAAATCAAGTGGCGAATCTATATTTTTTCTTAAAATTATTTTGCAATTTTCTTGAAGTTTCTGAAGTAGTTTTAAAAAGTTCAAAACCATTTACTAGATCTTGATAGATATCCACTATATCTTGATAGGCAATCAATATAATATAAATATATTTACAACAGAAAAAGTATTTTCTAACGTGGGCTTAAAAATGTAATTATAGAAGGGATTCTTATTCATAGCCCAAATAAATTATTTATAATTAATATAGACCCAATATGAATGGGAGCCTTGGGGTAGTTGGTAAAGTTTCTATCATGTGACCAGGAAGCCATAGGTTCATGCCTTGAAAATAGCCTGTAGTGGAAATGCAAGGTAAAACTTCATACAATACACCTTTATGGTGGGGCCCTTGTAATATCCCTCACTTTTCTAAATTCAGTCCATCTCATAGTACATGTACAAGAGGCTTAAAACCTAAAAGTTTGGCTAAGTGTTGGCACTTAGTTTTATTTTTGGGGTTTCCAACTTTGAGGATTTTTTAAGGTGACCTTCTCGACCCCGAGATGTAAGTTTTTAAGTTGATTCATGTTTAAGGGTGTAAGTAGCATGTCTCGGGAAAGTTTCAGATTTTTTGGATGAGGTTTGGACCCCATTTGGTTTTCCAAAATAGTAGCTCACCACGATTGGACTGCGTCTGGATGAGTATAACGATGAAGGGGTCATCTCATCGCGGTGAAGGTCAATTCAAAATTTTTTCAATTTCCAGTGAGTCACCACAATTGCATTACATTGCAGTTGAAATCATGATGATAGCCTTGGCGTATCACTATGAGGGTCTAATCCAGGTTTTAGTTACAAATTTTGATTTCCTAGGGAAAGTTTATTCTTTTACCATGGCCCTAATCCATGAAAAATACGGGATTAAAGGTCCCAAAAGCACATTTGGTCGTCTTTTATTCAAATTCTCTCCATTTAAAACCATTCTGTCTCAAGAACAAACCCTAGCACTTTAAAGATTCAAGCTCAAGTTCAAGAAACCACCAAGAACCTTCAAGAATTCTTTAGTTAAGGTATGTTAGATGTTCATTCATGGGTTCCTTTCACCCATGGAGTCCAAGAACCCAATTTCAAGTTTAAAAGAATGATTTTTACATGTTATCATGAATTTTAACCGTGAATTCCGACAAATTTCAATTTCATATTATGTTTATAGATGATTTGTTGTTAAAGTTAATACCTACACGTTTGAATGATGCTTACTCATTGGTTTGTAACTTAAATTATGATTCAGTATTGAAATCATGATATTACTATTTGTTTAAAACTATTCCCATGTTTAAACCATGAATTGAAAGTGTTTGATAAAATGCCCAAAAGAATGAGTTTTGGATAATGGTTACTTTTCATGTCCTTAAGGTTTTGTACGGTCTTGTTGTTATTACTATCGAGTCCTGGGTGTTTTGAATACCCAAAATATAGCTGCTTATCTAGTCTTCAGTGACTACAAAATGGTTTAGGATAGTAATGAGCAGTTTCAGTTTAGTCAGCCACCATAAAGAGCTAAACTTAGTTCAGTCTAGTATTCAGTGTCTTTTAGTTAGGAGTAGGATTTAGCACCAAGTGAATGCAGGAATGATGACTTCCTTGTCAGTTAGGCAGATTCATTAGTAGCAGTAGCTGTATTCCAAAACTATGTAGCTTGCATAGGATATGAGGAGTCATCTATCATTTTAGTCTTGACTACCTCTCAAGGGTCACTTGTCAATTTAGGATTGACACCTTGGTCCTTCGGGACATCAGTTAGTAGATGCACCCAGCCATTGTTAGTACCTGTGGCATGGTACTAACTCCCTTTCAAGTAGAGTTACAAGTTGGACCCTCATAGTACATTGAGGCATGTCGGTTATAGTTAGGTCCCACTGTCTCAGTTCAGTATTCAGTATAGAGTACAGTTTCAGATGTACTTGACCATAGCATACAATTATCCATTGTTTAGTATGTGTATGTCAGTACTTTAATTTACAGATTATTTTAGTATCATTTTATATGCTTGGTCATGCATCCTCAGATTTTACAACTTTCATGTATACTATTATACTAGCCATCTCATGCTATTTTTTCAGTCATGTATTATTCATGTTCATAAACCCATATATATCAACCTAACCTTATTTAGCATATCATTATAATAAAAGTACTAACCGCATACTCATTTTTTGTACTATGATGCCTCATATCATAGGTTTGGATGCTCAGGTTCCTGACCGCACTTAGACATTCCACTGCATAAATAGTAGCAACAGTGGTGAGTCCTCATGCTCCGAAGACCAATGATATTTATATCAGCATTTATTTTTATTTTAGTAGTCCTCCAGAGTTAGTTGGGGACTTATCCCATCAACTCCATAGTTTATTTAGAGGCTTTCAGACTAGTACAGACAGATAGTCAGTTTTCAGTCAAATTATCAGTTGCTTTATTAGTATTGATAGTATGTTTCAAATGTGTTAAACTATGATTCAGTATTGATTTTTTCGTTGTTAAAAACCTAATGGCATTTTTATTTAAAGTTCCACACATATCTTTGTTATTTTGTTCAGTGCTCACAGCAGGTACTAACTCATAGGTTAGCTTGTGGTCCTTTATGGTTGTAAGCACTGTGTGGCGTCCAGGGTGTACTCTTGGGGCATTGCAAACTTGGTATCAGAGCCTAAGGTTTTAAGGTGTGCTAGGGAGTCTTAAAGCTACGTTAAGTAGAGTCTTATGCATGTGTATGAAGCGCACCACTTACGGACATAAGGCTATAAGACGTTTTATGAAAAGTTTCCCTTTTTTCAATATACATGTCATTCGAATAAGCATGAGCCTAAGTTAAACTCTTTGTATAACTTAATCTTCCTTTTGTTTACAGAACATACCACCCAAAAATACTAACAGAAGAATAAATGGAAACCAGCCAGCACCTCCGCCTGTTCAGGAAGATCCCCTGAATGAGCACATTTTGCATGCTGAGTTCAGGGATACTTCCACTACTTTGGATCACTTAGTAGCAGCCTAGAATAATCAGCCGATTGCCTTTCCAGTGGTAAATACTACCGCAGCCAGGATTTAGGACTTCACCCAAATACATCCTCCTTTATTTCTTAGATCCAAGTCTAACAAGGATCCGCAGGAATACCTTGACACGATTCAGAAAGTAACAGACATTATAGGTGTGACTTCTAGCGAAAGTGCTATATTGGCTGCTTACCAGTTACAGGATATAGCTTACACCTAGTTTAAATAGTGGAAAGAAGATAGGGGCACCGATATAGGGCCTATAGAATGGGAAGAGTTTGCTACAACATTCTTAGATAGATTCTTCCCTTAAGAGCTGGAAGAAGCTAAGGTATTAGAGTTTATTAACTTGAAGCAGGGAAACATAAGTGTGAACGAGTATTCTCTTAAGTTTACTTAGCTAGCCAGGTATGCTCCTCATGTAGTGACTGATAACAGGTCTAGGATGATCAAGTTTATGTTTGGGGTATTTGATAGTGTGGTCAAGGACTGTAGGACCGCAATGTTAATTAAGGAGATAGATTTATCTAGGTTTATGGTCCATGCTCAGTAGATTAAAGAAGAGAAGGCTAAGGACAAAGAGAGAGAGAGAACAAGAGGGCTAGAATAGGTAGCTTTAATTTTACTTAGCCAAAGTCAGAGGGTGGTAACCATCTTCAATTTTTTCAAAAATATTCAGTCCCAGCTCCGTCTTCGGCTAGTGCACCAGTGCCTAAATTCAGAAATGATAATCAGGATAGGGCGCCAGGATCTAAGTCCCAAGGCAACATTAACAGTGGTTGTACAATTCCTCTTAGCCAGAAATATAGTAGAAACCATCAGGGACAATGCAGGGCTAGTAGCAACGTGTGTTTTAGGTGTGGAAAACCAGGCTACAAGATTCAAAAGTGTTGAGTAATGGAGCAGAAGGGTATGGATGTGCACTATTAGGGCCAGTCTCATTTGTCATCAACACCAATAGGTCGCCTGACTTAGCAGGGGGCCACTTCCAGTGCTACCAGCGGTCAACATCCAAATAGTCTTTATGCACTGCAGTCCCGATAGGATCAAAAAAGTTCTCCTAATATGGTTATAGGTATGTTATAGGTATTTTATTTACATGTTTATAATTTAATGGATCCCGAAGCTTCTTTTTCTTTTGTGACCCCTTAGATAGATGTCAACTTCATAGTCAGTCCTGAAACCTTAATAAATCCTTTCTCAGTATCTACCCTAGTAAGTAAGTCTATTATAGCCTGATCGGTATAAAAGAACTGCCCAATTATAGTGTCTAACAAAGTTACATCAGTAGACCTTATAGAACTAGAGATGACGGATTTTGACGTCATTCTCGGCATGGATTGGCTTCATTAATGATATGCTTCAGTTGATTGTAGAAAAAAATTGTTCACTTTCAGTTTCCAAATGAACGAGTCCTTGAATGGAGGGGTAGTACCATAGTGCTTAGGGGTCAGCTTGTTTCGTAACTTAGAACGAGGAAAATGATATCCAAGGGGTGTGTCTACCATTTTCTGTGAGTCAAAGACTCTAGTTATGAAACTCCAAGTCTTGAGTCAGTGTCTGTAGTAAGGGAATTTCCTAATGTGTTCCCTAAAGACCTTCCCAAAGTTCCTCTTGAAAGGGAAATTAACTTCGGAATAGACCCTCCTCTTATAACTAACCTATCTTTATTTTACCATATCAAATGGCTCTAGCTGAACTTAAAGAATTAAAGGAACAACTAAAAGACCTCTTAGATAAGGAATTCATTAAGCCAGTGTTTCCCCATGGGGTGCACCAGTTCTTTTCATACATAAGAAAAATAGTTCTCTCAGGATGTGCATTGATTACCGTTAGTTGAAAAAAGTTACCATCAAGAATAAATATCCACTCCCCAAAATCGATGACTTGTTCGACCAACTTTAGGGTGACAGTTAATTCTCTAAGATAGACCTCAAATCCAGCTATCATCAGCTCAGAGTTAGATAATGTAACATTTCAAAAATAGCTTTTAAAACTTAGTATGGTCACTTCAAATTCCTAGTCATGTCTTTTGGTCACTCCAATGCTCCGACAGCTTTTATGGACTTGATGAATAGAGTGTTCAAACAGTACCTGGACATATTTGTCATATTCTTCATTGATGATATTCTTGTATATTCCCATAACAAAAATGATCATGTAAACTACCTCAAAATAGTATTACAGACTCTTAGAGCCCATCCATTGTTTGCCAAATTTAGTAAGTGCAAATTTTGGGTAAGATCAGTAGCTTTTCTTGGTTATATTATTTCCAGTGATGGCATTAGAGTTGACCCTCAAAAGACTAAAGCTGTGAGAAACTAGCCCAGACCTATTTCTCTATTAGATATTAGGAGTTTCTTGGGTTTGGTTGGATATTACCAATGGTTTGTTTTAGGGTTTTTGTCTATTGCATGCCCCATGTCGAGATTGATCCATAAGAAAGTAAAGTTTCAATGGTCATCTTCTTGTGAGAATAGTTTTTAGAAGTTGAAGACTTGACTCACCTCAGCCCTAGTTTTGACCCTACTAGATGGTGCAGATGGGTTTGTTGTTTACTGTGATGCATCTAGGGTGGGTTTGGCTTATGTTCTTATGCAGAGAGGAAAGGTCATATCCTATTCCTCTAAACATCTTAAGTCCCATGAGAAAAATTATCCTACCCATGATCTTGAGTTAGCAACTGTTGGTTTTGCCTTGAAAATTTGGAGGCATTATCTTTATGGGGTGCATGTAGATGTGTTCACGGATCACAAAAGTTTGTAGTATGTATTCTCACAAAAAAATTTAAATCTTCGCCAGAGAAGGTGGTTAGAATTATTGAAGGACTATTACATAAGTATTTTGTATCATTTGGGTAAGTACAATATGGTGGCGGGATACCCTAAGTAGATTGTCTATAAGTAGTGTTGCACATGTTGAGGATGATAAGAAGAAGTTAGTTAGTGAAGTTCACCAGCTTGCCAGATTAGGTGCTCATTTGGTTGATTCAGTTAAGGGTAGTGTTTGGGTTCAAAATAGTTTATAATATTCTTTGGTTGCCGAAGTGAAAGAAAAGCAAGATAAGGGTCCCAGTTTGGTTAAGTCGAAGGAGTCAGTCAGAGATCAGAAAGTAGAATTTTTCTCCTAAAGGGGAGATGGTGTGTTGCGTTATCAGGGGAGACTGTGTATGCCATGTGTGGATAACTTGAGTCAAATAATTTTTGCAGAAGCGCACAACGCACGTTATTCTATTCACCCAGGAGATACTAAGTTGTATCATGACTTGCTAGAATTCTATTAGTGGAGCGGTATAAAAAGGGATGCCGTAGAGTTTATAGCTAAGTGCTCTATTTGTCAGCAGGTTAAGATTGATCACCAAAATCCTAGCGGCACTATTTAGGAGTTCAGTTTTCCCACTTAGAAATGGGACGAGGTGAACATAGACTTTATGGTGGGTTTGCCCCGTACTTGTCATCATTATGATTTGATTTGGGTCATTATGGATAGAATGACCAAATCAATCCATTTCATACTTGTCCATACTTCTTATCCAACCGAGGATTATGCCAAGCTCTATATCTGAGAGTTAGTCAGGTTGTACGAAGTTTCATTGTCCATTATTTTTTATAGAGGTACTCAGTTTACCTCTCATTTTTGGAAAGCTTTTCAGAAAGGTCTTGGCATCCAAGTCACCTTAGTATAACCTTTCACCCTAAAAAAGATGGGCAGGAAGAGAGGACTATTTAGACCCTAGACGAAATGTTTAGAGCATGTGTTATCGAATTTAAGAGTAGTTGGGATGATCATTTTCCATTAATTGAGTTCGCCTACAACAACAACTATCACTTAGTATCCAGATGGCTCCGTTTGAGGCTCCATATGAGAAAAGTTATAGATTTCCAATTGGTTAGTTTGAGGTAGGTGAGACTGCTTTGATAGGGCCTGAGTTAGTATATGATGCATTGGAGCAAGTTTAGTTGATTAGAGAGAGGCTTAAGATAGCCCAAAGCCGCCAGACATCTTATGCAAATGTGAGAAGAAAAGATCTCAAATTTTATATTGGTGATTTTGTATATTTGAGAATCTCTCTCATGAAGGGAGTGAAGAAGTTCGGTAAAAAGGGGAAGCTCAGTACCCTATATGTTGGCCCTTACAGAATCCGTAGCCGCTTTGGAAAGGTAACTTATGAGCTTGATTTGCCTGCAGATTTGGCTTCTGTACTTCCAGTGTTCCATGTTTCTTTACTGAAGAAGTGTATTGGTGACCCAACTATTGTAGTGCCCTTAGAAAGCGTTGATGTTCAGGACAATCTCTCTTATGAGGAGTTGCCAGTAGAAATCCTCAATCGTCAAACTCGTAGACTAAGGAATAAAGAAGTTTCCCTAGTTAAAGTTCTTTGGAGCAACCTGTCCGTTGAGGGAGACACTTGGGAAGCAGAAGTAGATATATGAACCAAGTAACCTCATCTTTTCTCCACAAATTCAGGCTCAACTTAAGGTAATAGTTTTACTTTTATTATCTCTATTCCATTCTCATTTCCAACTATGTAATCAGTCTAATATTATTTCATACATTCGTCCTCGAATGAGACTAATAAAGCTGAGACTGAACAGCTTTGGCGCATCGTGATGAGGGTCTAATCCGGGTTTCAGTTACGAATTTTAATTTCCCATTTATAGTTTAATCTTTTCCCATGACCCCAACCCATGAAAAATATGGGATTAAAGACCCTAAAAGCACGTTTGGTCATCGATTATTCAAATTCTCTCAATTTAAAACTATTCTCTCTCAAGAATAAGCCCTAGCCCTTCAAAGATTCAAGCTCAAGTTCAAGAAAACCACCAAGAAACTTCAAGAATTCTTCAATTAAAGTATGTTAGATGTTCATTCATGGGTTCCATTAAGGTATGTTAGATGTTCATTCATGGGTTTCTTTCACCCAAGGAGTCCAAGAACCCAATTTCAAGTTTAAAAGAATGATTTTTACATGTTATCATGAATTTTAACCACGAATTCCCATAAATTTTGATTTTATATTATTTTTATACATTATTTTTTGTTGAAGTTAAAACCTACACGTTTGAATGATGATTACTCGTTGGTTTGTACCTTAAATTGCTATTCAGTATTGAAATCATGATATTAATATATGTTTAAAACTATTCCCATGTTTAAACCATGAATTGAAAGTGTTTGATAAAATTCCCAAAGGAATGAGTTTTGGATAATGGTTACTTATCATGTCCTTAAGGTTTTGTACAGTCTTGTTGTTATTACTATCGAGTCTTGGGGATTTTGAATACCCAAAATATAGCTGCTTATCTAGTCTTCAGTAACTACAGAATGGTTTAGGATAGTAATGAGCAATTTTAGTTCAGTCAGTCACCATAAATAGCTACACTTAGTTCAGTCTAGTATTTAGTGTCTTTTAGTTGGGAGTAGGATTTAGCTCTAAGTGAATGTAGGAATGATGGCTTTCCCATCAGTTAGGCAGAATCGTTAGTAGCAGTCCCTATATTCCAGAACTACGTAGCTAGTGTAAGATATGAGGAGTCACCCATCAGTTTAGGTTTGACTACCTCTCAAGGGTCACCCGTCAGTTTAGGCTTGACACCCTGGTCCTTCGAGACATTAGTTAGTTGATCCACCCAGCCATTGTTAGTACCCATGGCACGGTACTAACCCCCTTCCAATTAGGGTTACAAGTTGGACCCTGATACATTGAGGAATGTCGATTATAGTTAGCTCCCACTGTCTCAGTTCAGTATTTAGTAAGAGTACAATTTTAGATTTGCTTGACCATATCATACAGTTATCCGTTATTCAGTATCAGTATGTCAGTACTTCAATTTACAGATTATTTCAGTATCATGTTATAGTCTTGGTCATGCATCCTCAGATTTTACAGCTTTCAGGTATAATATTGTATTAGCCATCTCATGCTATTTATTCAATCATGTATTATTCATGTTCATGAACCCATGTGTATCAGCCTAACCTCATTTAGCATATCAATACATTAAAAGTACTAAACGTGTACTCGTTTCTTATGCTTTGATGTATCATATCATAAGTTTAGACACTCAGGTTCCCGACCGCACTTAGATACCCTAGTGCATTAGCAGTAGTAGCAGTGGTGAGTCCTCATACTCTAAGGACCAATGATGTTTATGTCAGTATTTTTTTTCAGTTCAGTAGTTGGGGTCTTGTCCAATCAACTCCATAGTCAGTGTATTTAGAGGCTTTTAGATTAGTACAAGCAGATAGTCAGTTTTTAGTCGTATTATCAGTTGCTTTATCAGTATTGACAGTATGTTTCAGATGTGTTAAACTATGATTCAGTATTGATTTTTTTGTTATTAAAAACCTTATGGCATTTCTAGTTAAAGTTTCGCCCATGTCTTTGTTATTTTATTCAGTGCTCACAGCAGGTACCAAATCATGGGTTAGCTTGTGGTCCTTTGGGATGTAAGCACTGTGTGACATCCAGGGTGTACTCTCAGGGCGTTACAGCCCTTCCCAGAGCCCCACGCATAATGGGAACTTTAGTGTACCGGGTTGCCCTTTTTTATATCCCCTATATCTTTTACATCTAAAACAACCAACATATTTTTAATTGAATTTTATGAAGCCAAATCAATTTTAATGTTATTCTTTTGCCATCTTTCCCGAGCTACCATACTCATTTTTCTCTTTTCATTTTTAAAATCTATATAACATAATACATATACACTTTAATTCTTTACATATACTTATTATACACTTGTATATTGCATATACATCCTTGTACATTATTAGGCATTATATATGCATTGTATATATCATGTATATCTAATGTATATTCTTTGTATAACCATTAATAAACATATTTAACCAATGGATGATAGGTGAACCTTGAATTTAAAGACATCCAATTAGGTTATTATTCCCGAGTACATCTTTTAGATTTCAATTTTTAACAGTGTATTGTGAGTTAAAAAATTCAAACTATATTAAGTCATGCGAGAAAAGAGATACAGGGAAAGGGTGAGGGAGATGATGTAAAGAGAAAAAAGAAACTATGAGTTAGGAAAAATCACACAGAAAGAAAAAGAAAGAAATTGAGATTTGGCTTTAAAAAGAAGCGGCTTAAATATTTTTTCTACTTATAAAGGACAAAGGGCTAAATGAAATTGTGCCAAAGTAGACATGTTGACCTGCTCCCTGCTTTGACACAATTTCATAGGTCCGTCCTTTCCCTTGCCTTATTTTTTTTAATTTTAATTTGTTTGTCTTATTTTTTAATGTGTTATATATTTTAAAAAATACGTAAAAAATACTATAAATCACAATAATTAACAATTTTAAAAATTTAAAATATATAAAATATTTGATTGAATCTCAAAATTATATTAGTTCCACTTAAATTGGAATATAATAAAAAGTATTATAAATAACAATAATTAAAAATATAAATTATTTTAAAAATATAATTGACTATTAGTGCTACAAAAGTTTGGACAGGGAGAGTAACATATAGTATTTTAAAATCACATAAAAATATTATAAATTACAATAGTTAACATCTTAAAATATTTTTAAAAAATTAATCTGTTATATATTTCAAAAAATATATAAAAATACTATAAATCACAATAATTAACAACTTAAAAAATTTAAAAGATATAAAATATTTGGCTGACTCTCAAAATTATATCAGTGCCACTTAAATTGAAATAGAAGAAAAAATATTCTAAATCACAATAAGTAAAAACTTAAATTTTAAAAGAAATATAATTGTCTATTAATGCCATACAAGTTTGGGTGAGGAGAGTAACATATATTATTTGAAAATTACATTAAAATTACTATAAATTACAATAGTTAACAACTTAAATATCTACAATATATAAAACTAGTAATTGGTTATCTAAATTCTACTTGTGTCATAAACTGAGACAAAAAATACCATATATTGCATGGACCCTCGATATCTAGTATTAAAATAAATGATTTTTTAAAGAAAATTTATGTTTGTTGATGGAATTATGAAGAGTTAACCAATCTTTTTATATAATTTTTCAATTTTGGTATGATTTTTAAATGTTTTAAGTTATTATTTATTGTAATTTATAATACTTTACATAATTTTCAGATAATATATGGTATTCTCTCAGTGTTAATTTATGTGATACAGATGAAATTTGGAGAGTCAACTATTATTTTTGTATATAGTTTTTTTAAACATATTTTGAGTTTTTAATTATTGTGCTTTATAATACTTTCTACATTATTTTTGGATAATCTATGTTACTTAAAATAACTTTTATAATTGTTAGTAATTAAATAGCAAGTGAAAGTTCAATTATATTTTCAATTTCTTTTAATCTCTAATTTTTTTACCCATGTATTGTCAATTTTATTCAAAATAGAGGCCCCAAAATTGGCCAAATTTAAAATCTTAAACTAACCCAATTCAATAATCCTCAACCTAGCCCAAATCCTAATTTTAATCTCAACTATCCACACCTTTTGATCAGACAGTCCCTATTCATTCTCTAGTATTTTTTTTACTTTACCTGTCACCCATGAACTTAATCTAATTCCTCAACCTCAACCGCCATACTCTCCTCTCCTCCTCCCGCTGTAATGATCATCTTTATTGATGAAATATGTGCATTGTGTGTTTATGTGTGATTTGATTGTTTTAGCCCTTCCTGTAGTTGCATTATAGTATTTCTAGGGTGTAGGGGTGATTGACGTAGTCCTTAACGCATTTTGGTACCATTTATGCGATATTGTGGTTTTTGATGGTTTCAAGTACCTTATTTTGGACTATGTGGATATCTTTTGATCCGTGTGATGAATGACTGAACGGACTATTCCAGTAGCTCCAGAATATCGATTTTAGGCAAGAAAGACCTTTAGTTCGAGTCCCGGTGTACCCGAGCTCATTTCAACCTATTAGTCAGAAAATTAGAAAATTAGAAATATAGGTGTGGGACCCATATTTAGTCTAAACGACCTCGGATGGAAAATTCAACTTTAACAGCAGATTCGGAATGTTGATTTTAAGGTGGTAACATATTTGGTATGATTTTACGTCTTTTAAATCTCATTTCGATCTTCGGTCTAAAAAATTATGATTTTGGATTTCGGGGGTCAATTTTATTGAAGTGATGTTTTTTCAAAAATCTGATATTGACATTGGATTTGGGCATCGAATTTAGTGTGATTACATAGTTCATTTGCATATATCAAATTTCGAAAGAATCTCGAACACCCCGTTGAAATCTATTTGGACTTAAAAATCTGGTGCACCAGGTTGCTGGTGTAACCAGGAAACTTAAAGGGTATATCACATTCCCTAAGTGCGATTTATTCCTTACTTTACTTGGTACCCAAATACAGTATAAATAGCCCCTTTTATCTAATTTTTGCTCATTCTTTCACCTCACTCTTGAAAGTTAAACCCTAAAATTAGTGTGAGGGCTTAAAGTAAAGCTTGTGGGTGCTTGAAAAGTTCGATTAACATCTATTTCTTGATTCTCTTATGGATTTAAGGTAAGAAATCAACCCTTTTCTTAGTAATTCTTGATTAAATTCTCAAAAACCCAAAAATTCTAGGGCTTGATTTTGAACCTCAATTTCAATTGAACAATATTTTAATCTTGTAATTACTAGTTTTCATCAATTTAACCTCCAAACAACTCCGATTCTTGATTTTAACCCGGATTTCAAAGATTTTACCCGATAAAACTTAAAAATAATTTTCTTTGATTTGAACTTCATTTTTGAATCAATTTGACTTGAGTTTTTAGTTGTAGGTTCCTCAAAATAGGGGGAACACATTTTTAAAGTAAAATTATGATTTTGCCTTTTTTTTTGAAAACCCATTTCAAGGGTCTTTTTTGACTCCGAAATAAAAGTAGTCCATATGTATGTCGTTGGATTTACTTTAATGTGTAGATTCCATATTTGATGTTTTCAGTGGAGTTCAGGATTGTTCATGAAAATTAAGGTCATGGGTACGAAGTGTGGCAGATCAATTTTGATTTTTGAAGTAGGTTATGATATAGCTCTTTCAGACTGGGTCGGATAGTAAATAATGGTACAAAATTTATGTTAAGGGTAAGAGCTAATAATGAAAAATGGCTATCTATGTGTTGTACCCGTGTGGGGGCCTATATGTAATGTAATTATTGAAATTGAGATATTATGTGATATGTGTGACCGTGTGGGGTCCTATCTGATGTTTATAGCCTTGAATATATGTGAATAATTGTATTGTGTCGTTGAAATACCTAATGTGGTATCATTGGTGCATATTGATATGTTCATACTTGTTATATGAGACATATGGAAATTCATGAATGAAACAAAAATAATGAGTTAATATTGGCTCACGTAGTTGTGGAAATGTATAATTCTGATTGGTTGTGGAAATATATCATTATGATTGGTTGTGGAAATACATCATTGTGATTAGTTGTGAAAATATTAATTGTGATTAGTTGTGAGCATTACATTCTCATATCATACTTATTCATGAAATGTTGGTACCACCGTGGTAACATTAGAGAAACACTGGCAACATTTTTTATAAAACCCTCCCCGAGGAAAGAGTCGAGTAGGAGATATTGTAAGACCTTATAATACCCTCCCTGAGGGATGTTCCACAGAGGAGATATGATATATGTGAATTGCATATGAGTTGACGAGCCCCTAATGGATCCGGCGTTGGGAGGCTTGCCTCCGTAGGTGTATACGGGGATTATGCGACAATCTCAAAGGTTGTGAGATGACCTCGTGCATCATCATCATCATTGTTGACACCTAATTTCTTCTCTCCACGACTAAATTTAATTCTGAATTTCTTCGGTTTTTAATAAAATTAAAATATTTATTTCATCGAATAAAAATTTTTCATAATATTTTTTGTACATAATTTTGTCATTTTAATTAGCGATTATATATTACCGTGTTTAGTTATACGAGATTATATAATTTGATTACTTAAATATTTATTCTATGAAATATTGAATTTTAATTAAGGATTATTTTGAAAATAAATATAATGATTAAAATCTTGATTTTAATATAATTTATCATCAAAATAATTTATTTGGACAAATATGCATTTGATTTTATTAAATCAAGAAGCTCAGAATTAAAAGAAGTATAATTACTATCGAATTTCAATTTAATTTAGCCAATCTATTAAATTTGGCTATAATTGCAATGCAATTCGGCAATTAATTTTTAATTTAGTCAAAATTAAATGAATATGGCTAAATTTTAAATCCCAATTGGATTTATATTTTAAATAATCCCAGAATTCTCAAAAACTCTCATAACTTCTACCCAATTTCCACCAAAAATAATTTTAAAAATTATACTACATTGTATAATTCCCCCAACTTTGTCCTTTTTCAATTTTAAAATTCAAAAATTGTACTATATTGTACAATTTCCCACATCCTTTTTTCTTTTTTTTTTTCAAATTCCAATTTTGAAATTCAAAAATTGTACTACATTGTATAATTCCCGCCACATTATCTTCAACCTCACCTTATCTTCAATATTTAGATTCCAAAACCACGCCTAAATGACTTTTCTCCCACATTAGTGGAGGAAAGGAAGGAAATCCGCATTCTCCCCTATAAATACTACTACTACTTTGTTAGAAAAGGGGGGTTGAAAAGTAAAAAAAAAAGAGGCTAGAAAGAAGGGAAAAAAAAATCCTTTTAAGAAAAATAGTTATTTTTATTTAGTAAAAATTTTTGTTTCATAGAATTGATCGGCTAATCAAAATTTTTGAGTTGCCGGCGATGTTTTTCGGTGGTAGTTGATTTCGACGAAGCTCGTAGTCTCATTTAGCTGCTCCCAAAAAGTATCTCGAGTCTAAATTGACTCCTCTCCTTTTGCATCTCATAATGGGTCAATGAGGCTCACCTCTTTGAGTCAAGTCCAAAGTTTAAACTCAAGGTCCACTACATGGCGTGCGGGTGCTAAAAGATAGACGAAGAAGGAAAATGGGTCAAAACCCATTGATGAGGTCACTAAGAGACTTGAAAAGTCTCGATTTTATTATTGTCTTATTTTTATTTGTTCATTTAGTCATTTATTTATTCATTCATTAGGGTCTCTAAGCCAAAGTTGTATTTTAATACAGGTGAGATAGATTTTGGGCCTCAAAGGTATGAAACCAAGCTTAGGATAGGTTGTGGGCTGAAAGCCCAATATTTAGATTAGGACAGGTGCAAGTGGGCTAAAAGCCCAATTAGATTAGGACAGGGTCTATTGATTTGGACTCAATGACCTAAATCTTTTATTTTCTCCCCTTCCCCTTTTACATGCTTTGTTATTAATTTGTTTAGACCTAGTTAAAATTCCTAATAAGTCATCCAAATCTATTTTACACAAGTATTTTCCCTAAAATCAATTGCTTTTCAACAATCAATCTTTCTTTTTGAAGTTAGTTAAAAGATATTTTCAAATAGTCCAGATAACCGCAAGTAGCAGATACTCTTGGTGCCTTAACAACCTTCTAAGAGTATTAATAGAAACCGCTTATTCAGAATCTTCAAACTTAAATAATTTTTTTTGTCTTGGATCGTTTAAGTAACTTTCAAAGGTTTTCTTAATTCCTTTTCAAATAAATTAAGTGGCGACTCTAAATAAGTAAAAATTTCTACAAAACAGAAATGACGACTCTGCTGGAGAATTTAATTAGGTTCTAACCAAATCTTTGATTTCATCTTTTGATAAACTATTTAATCACTTACGTGTTTATATGTTTTGATTTTGCAAAATTTAATTATTGCAACACATAGCATAATCCCGCATTGATTTATTAAATTGTTTTGGGATTTCATGGATGTCCTGGCCCCTGTTGTTCAACTCCAAATAAAGTGTTGGAAATACGAACGCTTATTAGCACATGAGGCGTCTGATGGCCGTTCGTATTTCTAAACCTAAGTCGTCCGCTTGGGAACCTGGTTCAAACCTACTCTAGACACTAGGATAGAGCAAAACCAAAACCTTATTTTAGGCATGAGCCTAGGATGATCCAATACTCGAGGGAGTATTGGGCCCATTAGAAAACTTGTCCTGTGTCTATTGACCCCGAGTCAATTACAGATGACTTATATTTATGTGCTGAAGAAATATATGTTTGTTTAATTCAATTCATTATCCTTTGGGAGTTGAGAGAAAGCTTTCTTTGCTTACTTTCGTGTAAGGATGCCTCAATTATACACCAATTGAGAGAGGAATCAAAGTAAGCCAAGCAAAAAATTAATCGATTTGGATGGTTGCATCTAGGGAACAACTATACAGAAATAGTTTGATCATCAACAGATCTCTGCAATGACAAGAAGTGGACAAAGCTAAGAGGGCGAAGGCCGATAGAAGAGCATTCAGGAACTAGTATTTCCTATCCCCTGCGCGGGACATTATTCTTTTTCTTATGTTATTTTCCCTTTCCCTAAAGATTGTATCCCTTACGTGCAACTTTTGTAGACATTTATGTCATTTATGTATACCTATGAAGGTTTTTGGGGATAATGGATTCTTTAAAAAGGTGTGTATTTTCTTTAAAATTCGATAGGCCTAAACCCTTGGCTCAAAAAGGTCACCCAATTAGGATACACGTTTATTATAATATGGTTGTGTAATATAACTGTTTATGTGATTGTACGTGTTATGTTGATTCGAATCAAAGGAGAATTGATCCAATGCCATTTTCCATAGAACATCTTTAGGCAGAAATATACCCCACTATACAAAAGTCCAACCAAACATACTCCAAGTCTTCCAAGTTTCTTAGAAAAGTCTGCAGTCATTCTTAAAACTTCCAAAATAATCGCGACCATTTTAGGAAAGTTGACTTTAGAATCAGAATAAGCCATTATAGTTTTGAACTATATAGGGCTTGATTTCTCCTCCGTGAGATACGTAAGCATCTTTTCTGCCCCGCCCCCATCTTTAAAAACTCTGTTGTCCTTCACTTTCTTGAAAAAGTAATAAGATCGGATAGAAGAAAAGTTGAGCCTTCCTGATAATCCATATCATTGAGCAAAATCCTGTTCATTGAAATTCTCGAGTCATCATTACTTCATGGATCAATTTACATGAGATAAGAAACAACTCTATGTGTTTACTTCCTACTTTATTGTCTTACTTTGCTTATTACTAACAGAATCTAACACCTCAGTGTTTGAGTTATTTTTACCTTGAAGGTAATAGAAACTATTCTGTGTTGGCACAAAATGACCCTATTTTACTAGATCAAAGTGAATAAAAGACCCCCTCTTGATTATAGCTTTGTTACAGAAAAAGAAAAATGACTAGTTGTAAAACTGGGCTCTACCAATTATTTTTCAAAACCTGTAAGTGATGGTCTCGAGGATGGAATAAGAAAATATGAGTGAAGAATTTTCCAAGATACCCGAGATTAAGAAAGATGAATTGTAAGAAACATTGCTGAATTGGACTTCCACTTCACTTATTACTCCCTGATCAATAGGTAGCAGTAGTTTAAAACTTGCAAAAGTCATGTCATGTCAAGAGTTAGATGAACAAAGTGAGGGGAATGATAATGAATAGAAAAAAGGTGATGAGGAGCAGTTAGTGAAAGATATAAAGGAATTTGAAAAACTAAGAGAAGCCCAACTTGGACAACACTGAGATAGTTAACTTGGGCAATCATGATGAAATCAAAGAGATAAGTGTTAATGATCACTTAGCAGAAGCATGCACAATTATGATGCGACAAAGAGATACTATGTTTGAATGATGTTTTAGTTTTATTTCCTTGGTTTATTTGTAATCGTCTTTATGATAGTATTTGTTTTATGATATGTAATTAGCTAGAATCCTTTTCCTTTACGTACGAACTACGTTTGACCTAAATTCCCAAGAAAGGGATATGTAGGCGGCCTATGTCAGTTTCGATCAACTCCTTAGGAAAATTTATCCTTTCCTTTCATGTACGAACTATGTTAGACCTCAATTCCCAAGAAAGGGATACATAGGCCGCCTATGTCGGATTCGGTCAACTCCTTAGGAAAATTTATCCTTTCCTTTTATGTATGAACTACGTGATGACCTGAATTCCCCAAAAAGGGATACATAGGCGACCTATGTCGGCTTCGGTCAACCCATTAGATTTTTCTATAAATCCTTAGCGTAGTCCTGAACTACATTTGACCTGATTCCTGCTTCAACGGGATACGTAGGCTCCCAAATGGCTCAGTCATATATCCCTAGGAAATAGAAATCGGGGCAAAATTTTTGAGAAGGAATCTTGAAAATTCACAAGAGGAAGATCATCTTCCTAAAACAAAGAGAGTGAAGACTAATAAAGACTTTAGATCCCCTCGAGCTGGGATCATCTCAAACAACTTTAAACTGGGGCAGAAATTTCAAGAAGGTCCTCAAAATTTCCACTAATATATTGGAATATATTTCAAATCCCCTAGCACTAGAGGTCAAAGTCAAGTTTTGCAAATCACCAACTGCGATAAAGTCTAGATAGACTAAATCTTTGGCTATGATAAAACTTCTGATAGAGAGTCTCAACAATGCTGAAGCCCTAGCAATTCTTCATCAAATATTAGATATTGTCATAACCTAGAGGAAGAAGTTCATCGGGCTTTTACATGACATGAATGGCAGAGATTTCGTAAATCTTTTATAGAAGTATTGAAACTAGTTTTTAGAAAAATTAAGATTACTTTCAAAAATCCATGCAAATATTTTTACTTAGTAATTGCCAAAGCATCTATTGGGATGGGGAGTCAGGGTGGAAGTACCAACATGATGGAGTACTCGAAAGATGGCGAGGAGTAAACCCAGATTAAAGAAGGTCAACACAGAGTAGTTTGATTCAAAAAACTAATCATTTTTCTGTGGATGCAGGGATCAATACACAAAAATAAAAGTCTTTTTCAAAAAAATAAATAAATCTTCAAACAGGTTGCAAGCCACACCAAAGTACATAATGCTCAAGAACGGTATTTTCGGGTAGCCCCAAAGGCGGGTTTAATATCTATTTATCGAGGTCCTTTTAAATTATCTATGTAGGACAAACAAAGATGCCTTATCTTCTTTATGAATATTGTATTTAGGATTCTTTATATAAAAGCAATCGCTAGCATAAGCGACTTTGTGTCTATTAAATATTTTCTTTTAGCGCAGGTGCATTCAAAGAAATCGGAACAGTAAATACAATAATCAAAAGGATCAATTACCAGGAAGAAGAGTGGAAATTCTTCCTCAAAATTCATTAAAGTGAAAAGAACGGTATTTGAGTAACCCTAAAAAGGATTTTACCCATTCATTTATATCTGGTGGGTTTGCTATTTAAATACTTCTTGGAAAAATGATGAATAACGGATTAAACCATTCAGATTATGATGCCAAGTGTATGACATTTAAACTTCTATAAATTTGATTGTGGTCACCAAAGAGAGCGACATTGTGTCTACTAATTGTCTCCATTGAGTATAGGTACATATGGAAAGAAAAAATGCAGACAAACGGACTTAGGTGAAATCATTTTCATTGCCAAGAAGGCCATTACACAAAGGATTATCAACATTTAATATCTATTGATACACGAGACACAAACGCTGGAGTCAAAGATATCATCAGCATTCAATATCTGTTGACACACGAGACACAAATACTGGCGTCAAGGAAATCATCAGTATTCAATATCCATTAACACACGAGACACAAATGCCGGCGTCGAAGATACAATCAGTATTTCATATCTGTTGACATGCGAGACACAAATACTGGCGTTGAGGATATCATCAGCATTTAAATATCTATTGACACGCGAGACACAAATGCTGGCATCGAGGATATCATCAGCATGCAAAATCTGTTGAAACATGAGACACAAATGCTGGCATCGAGGATATCATCAGAATCTAATATCTGTTAACACGCGAGACACAAATACTGGCGTAGAGGATATCAACAATATCTAATATCTGTTGACACGCGAGACACAAATGTTGGCATCGAGGATATCTCATCATTTTATGAATTAGAATCTGAATGCATCAAGAGCACACGATTTGAAGGGATGCCTTTAAGTCGCTATATAAAGATGAGTGATATATGAGATTTCTTAAAAGTTGACAATTTGAGGGTGATTTATAAGTCATAAAATTTGAAAGAGGATAGTGTACAAGATTACCTATGAGTTAATATCCCATAGGTCATCCATAAGCCACAACGACATCCTAACCGAATATTGTGCAAGGTTACCCAAAAATTGGTAGTCCAAAGGTTATCCATAAGTCGCAACTAAATCCTTACTGGAAAATATGAGAGATTATCAAATTGATAAGTCTAAGGGTTCTCTATAAGCCGCATTATATCCAAGATCAATTATGTGCAGGATTACCCAAAGACTAGCAATTTGACAGATATCTATAAGTCATATTGTATCCAAGGTTCGGATGATGTACAGGAATACCTGAGAGCTAGCGATTAGAGGGATATCTATAAGCCATATCTTATCCAAGGTCAAAAAATGTATAGGATCACCCAGAAGCTAGCAATTCAAAAGATATATGTAAGTTGCCTCGTATCCAACATCGAATAATGCATGAGATTATCCAAAGATTGATAATTTGAGGGAAATCTATAAGTCTTATTGATACAAAAGATGCGCAAGACTTATCCGAAGGTCACATGGAAAGAATCATTGTCAATAACCAGAGATGTTATAATGCTACATATGCAAGGCATTATAGGTGACCAAAAAGTTACCGCATCAACAAAAGATTACATGGTTGCAGGGATCATTCTACATAAAGTATCGTCGATGTCCAAAAGGGCCACCCCACTTTAAAGACACATTCAACTGACAAATGAGCTAATTATGCAACAACCAAGAGGGTTGTTGTAATATTTTATTGCAAGTTATTTCCTTCCAAACAGCTACATAAAAGGATAACTTCACTTTTCAGGCAACAACTCACGTGGAGATATGGTAAAGACTATATACCTCTTTCGTGAATTATGTTTAGCACTAACAATTTTGTTTGAGACATTGTCGAGAGAATTCGAGAGGATGAAAATCTCTAATCAAAACCACAGGTATGGACGACTCCAGATAGGACGTAACATAACGTGGAACTCTTTCTTAGCAGGAAAATGAGATATAGTTTAAAGAGGGACGTCAAACTCTTTGGACGTGAGCTAAATGATGATTGCCACCACGATTCAACCACACTCTTGTTAGAAGGCATATGGGAATTTTGAGATATTCTGGTTTCAGCTTCACCTTCGGGATATTTCTAAGCTTATACCGAGGGTAAATTTTTTTTTTCTTCAAATTCGATTGATAGAACACCTAGAGTTTTGGAAATTATGTCTGGGTAAGTTCTTGCCTATGGATGTGAAGGATACCACATTCATGGTTAAGAGGTTACAAACCTCTTTTCCACAACTCGATCAACTTGACACTCATCTTGAGCCAAAGATCGTCTGAAATAAAAGACTATCTTTTCTACCGATTAAGTTGAACTATAAGTAGTCTGATTCCTTAATTCTTGGGGATATGCAGGCTGGGCTCTTTGTTGAAAACTAGACAGCATTCCAACACCCCCCAAATCCCTCTACTTCCTAGCTTTTTAGTTTTGTCAAAAACTCCAAAAATTGAGATAGCTGCTGATTTTTTTGAAAATCATGCTTTATAAAATACAAGTGGCCTGAATTCTCATGTAATCTGAGATATGTAGGAAACCTGATATCAAGATCCAACCATAACTCTATAAAACTCATGCGAAAGCTAACCTCTTTCATATTTGAATTTGTGGTCGGACAAAAATTAGGAACGTCAACCTCCCTTTGCCCAGGGTTACTAGCATTCATCCTACCCAAAGGGAGGGGATAATTGTTGACACCTAATTTTTGCCCTCCACAACTAAATTTAATCTTGAGTTTCTTCAGTTTTTAATAAAATTAAAATATTTATTTCATCTGAATAAAAATTTCAAAATATTTTTTGTACATAATTTTGCCTATTTTTAGTAGAGATTATATATTATCGTGTTCAGTTATACGATATTACATAATTTGGTTACTTAAATATTTATTCTATGAAATATTGAATTTTAATGAAGAATTATTTTGAAAATAAATATAATGATTAAAATTTTAATTTTAATATGATTTATTATCAAAATATTTATTTGGATAAATATACATTTGATTTTATTAAATCAAGAAGCTCGGGATTAAAAGAATTATTAATTCGTATCAAATTTAAATTTAATTTAGCCAATCTATTAGATTTGGCCATAATTGAAATCAAATTGGCCATAATTGCAATGCAATCCATCAATTGATTTTTAATTCAATCAAAATTAAATGAATATGACTAAATTTTAAATTCCAATTGGGGTTATATTTTAAATAACCCCAAAATTCTCAAAAACTCTCATAATTTCTATCCAATTTTCACAAAAAATAATTTTAAAAATTGCACTACATTGTACAATTCCCCCCAACTTTGTCCTTTTTCAATTTAAAATTCAAAAATTGTACTATATTGTACAATTCTCCCCAACCTTTTTCCTTTTTCTAAATTTCAATTTTGAAATTTAAAAATTGTGCTACATTTTACAATTTATCACATTATCTTCCACATCACCTTATCTTCAATTTTTAAATTTCAAAAACACCCCTAAATGTCTTTTCTCCCACATTGGTGGATGACAAGAAATAAATCTCCATCAATTTCTATAAATACTTTTCTCCCACATTGGTGGAGGAAAGGAAGGAAAACTCCATTCTCTGCTATAAATACTACCACTACTTTGGTAGAAATGAGAGTTGAAAAGTAAAAAAAAAAAAGGCTAGAAAGGTAAAAAAATCATTTTGAGCAAAATAATTATTTTTATTTAGTAGAAATTTTTCTTTCATAGAGTTGGTCAGCTGCTCAAAATTTTTGAGTTGCCAGCGACGTTTTTCGGTTGTGGTTAATTCCAACGAAGCACGTAATTTCTTCATTTTTTACTAAAATTGAAATATTTATTTCATATGAATAAAAACTTTTCAAAATATTTTTTGTACATAATTTTCTCATTTTATGTAACAACTATATATTATCGTGTTCAGTTATACGAGATTATATAATTTGTTTACTTAAATATTTATTCTATGGAATATTGGAATTTAATTAAGGATTATTTTAATGCTAAATATAATGATTAAAATCTTGATTTAATATAATTTATTATCAAAATAATTTATTTTAATAAATATACATTTAATTTTATTAAATCAAGAAGCTCAGGATTAAAAAATATTAATTCGTATCAAATTTCAATTTAATTTAGCCAATCTATTAGATTTGACCATAATTGAAATTAAATTGGCCATAATTGCAATGCAATCCATCAATTAACTTTTAATTTAGTTAAAATTAAATAAATATGACTAAATTTTAAATCCCAATTGGGGTTATATTTTAAATAACCCCAAAATTCTCAAAAACTCTCATATTTTGAGTTGCCGGTGCTGTTTTTCGGTGGTGGTTGATTCCGGAGAAGCTCATACTCTCATTTTGCTTCCCTTAAAAAGTATCTCGAGTGTAAATGGACTCCTCTCCTTTTGTATTTGCAATGGATCAATGAGGCTCACCTCTTCGAATCAAGTCCGAAGTTTAAACCCAAGGTCCACTACATGGCACGCGGGTGCTAGAAGATAGAAAAAAAGGAAAAAAGATCAAAACCCATTGATAAGGTCACTAAGAGACTTGAAAAGTCTCAATTTTTATTATTGTTTTTATTTATTTATTTATTTATTCATTCATTTGGGCCTCAAAGTCAAAGTTGTATTTTAATAGAGGTGAGGTGAATTTTGGACCTCAAAGATCAAAAAACTTGCTTAGGATAGGTTGTGGGCCGAAAGCCCAGTATTTAGATTATGACAGGTGCAAATGGGCTAAAAGCCCAATTAGATTAAAACAGTCTATTGATTTGGGCCTAATGGCCTAAGTCTTTTATTTTCTCCCCTTCCCCTTTTAAATTCTTTGTTATTAATTTGTTTATACTTAGTTAAAATTCCTACGAAGTCATCCAAATCTATTTTACACAAGTCGTTTCCCTAAAATCAGTTTCTTTTCAGCAATCAATCTTTCTTTTTGAAGTTAGTCAAAAGATATTTTCAAATAGTTTGAATAATCTCAAGTTAGCGGATACTCTTGGTGCCCTAACAACCTTTCAAGAGTATTAATAGGAACCGCTTAATCTGAATCTTCAAACTTAAATGATTTTTTTGTCTTGATCGTTTAAGTAACTTTCAAAAGTTTTCTTAATTCCTTTTCAAATAAATTAACTGGCGACTCTAAATAAGTCAAAATTTCCACAAAACAATCATCATATATATTGCACTTACTTTATTGTCTTTATGTTATGTTACATTGCCATATTGACTTGTCATCTATGTATTTGTCATACATTGTATTTGATGATCTTGTATCTACATGTTCTCCCTTATTCTACTTATATATGACATAATGAATACTTGTGTTCTATATTGGTATGTTGTTATAATATATGTGATAAATTAGAACTATTAGTGCAAGTGGTATGGGCTACCATTATGGGATATTTTCTGATTGCAGGTGACGTACCTTTAGTGTGTATTTTGTATGCTTTATTTTCTACTTTACTTGATCGGTCTATGATACCTACTGAGTACAAGTGGACTGTACTCACTCTTACTTCACCCTTTTGGTGCAAATTTAGGTTCGGGTGCGCTGACTGATTGATTTTCAGAGCCTTCAGATTTCTTAAGATAGCGGTTGGACATTTATAAGTCCAGAGTTCACCTCTATCTTTCTATATTAATTATGTATCTATTAGTGTCCGAAGACAGATATTTTTATTTGTGTTGATTTTATTCTTTTCTCTTTTATTATATCTACGTGGTTTAGCTTCATTCTAGAAGCCTTACCTTGGGGGAATTTCTGTCTTTTGCTCGGGTATATTAGTTTGGGTGAGAGACTTACTTGTCAAGTTATGTGACAACAAGTGCCATCATGACCCATCATTTTTTGGGTTATGACAAATTGGTATCAAAACCAGGTTTCATTGGTCCCAACAGTGTAATAACAGAATGTCTAATAATGCCATGCAAATCGGTACGTAGACGTTCGTATCTATTTTTGAGAGGCTATAAGACGTGTTTAGGAAACTTTTCTTATTTTATTCTTATCATGCAAAGTTTTTTCATACCTTGTGTTCAGAGTTATGTTTTACAATTTTTACATAGATGGTGTTTCTTATACGACCTATTAGTTAAGAGATGGTGCTAGATATTGGTGGAGGTTGCTTGTGAGATGTAGATCTCATGATTCTCCTGAGATGACTTGGGATCAGTTTGCTGATGCCTTCTTGGTGAGACTTGTGACTTTTAATTTGAGAGATAGTATGCGAGATGAGTTTGATCAATTGGAGTAGGGCTCTCTGATAGTTGAGAATATGAGGCATGCTTCCATGCCCTGTATAGATATTTCTATAATAACATTTCCATTGAGTCTAAGAAGGTTTAGAAGTTCATGAAGGCTTTGGATGTTTTCTCTTCCGTTGGCTACATCTAAGATGGTTATGTTGGTTTTTTTTTTTGAGTATTGTGGATCATGCTAAGATGACAGAAGATATTCTTAATGCATCTCAGGGAGGCACCAAAAAAACACGGTATTTTGGTGAGTTCTGGAGTCAGACCTCTAGAGGTAGAGATTTTAAAGGTTCTCATGGATACCATGGTAGGCCAATGTAGATGGATTTATAGAGTTCAGTTGGTAGATCTTCTAGTTCAGCAGTTCAAGGTGGCTGTTCGGACCTAGTTGTGCTTTCTCCTATTGAGACTGGTCATAGAAGTTGCTATGTGTATGATGAGATTGGCTATATATCTAGGGACTTTCCCCGCTGGGTAATTTGGGCTACTCTTATTTCAGCTATGAGAGATAGGGGTACTACCAGAAGAGTGAGAAGTAGAGATGATGAAGCCTATGATGGTGGTCATAGGGCTACTCAACCAGTTGAGGGCCGTGGTCAGTGTTAGGCTATACCATTCATACCTAAGGTAGAGGTTTCTGATGTTATGATTATAGGTATCGTCCTATTTATTTCAGATCTGCATCTGTATTATTTGATCCGGGATTGACTTTCTCCTATTTTTCTATATATTTTGCTTGGTTTTGATTCCGTTAGTGAACCTTTTCCATTCTTATTCATGTATCTACCCAGATAGGTGATTCTTTAGTAGTGGATCGGGTGCATCGATCTTATGTTGTGACTTTTATCGGGCGTGAGATATGATCGATTTTGATGTTATTTTGGGTATGGATTGTTTGGCTCCTTATTATATTGTCTTAGATTGTTTTGATTAGACTGTGGCTTTAACTTTGCTGGGTATGCCAAGGATAGCTTGGAAAGGTGCAATTCATTCGGGTCCTAAGAGAATTATATTTAATATCCAGGCTCGTAAATTGGTTGAGAGAGGATATTTATTTTACTTGGATCATATTCATGACACTAGTGTTGTTTCACCTCCTTTCTTGGATTCTATCTGTGTTGTCCATGAGTTTATAGATGTGTTCCCTACAAACTTGCCTGGTATGCCTACAGATCGAGATATTGATTTTTCTATTAATATTGAGCTGGGCACCAATACCATTTTTATTCATCCTTATAGGATGGCCAAAATAGAGTTGAAGGAACTAAAGGATCAGTTGTAGGAGTTGTTGGATAAGGGATTTATCCAACCTAGTGTTTCACCTTGGATGTTCCTGTCTTATTTGTGGAGAAAAAAGATGGACTTGCGGATGTGTATTGATTATTGGTAGTTGAATAAGGTGAAGGTTAAGAATAAGTATTATTTTTCTTGCATTGATGATTTTTTTGATCAACTTTATGATGCTGCAGTGCTTTCGAAGATTGATTTGAGGTCCGATTATCACTATTTGAGGATTAGAGATTTGAATGTTCCAAAGACAGCTTTTCAGACTCGATATGGTCATTTGAGTTCTTGATCATGTCCATTGGGTTGACCAATGCCCCTACCACGTTCATGGAGTTGATGAACCGAGTGTTACAATCGTATCTTGACTCCTTTGTTACTGTATTTATAGGTGATATCTTGGTGTATTCCAAGAGTGAGGTTAAGCATTAGGAGCATTTGAGGATTATGCTTCAGAGATTGAAGGATGAGAAGTTGTATGCAAAGTTCTCTAAGTGCGAGTTTTGGTTGGAGTCTGTTTCTTTCTTTGTTCATGTGGTGACTAAGAAAGGTATTATGGTTGATACAACCAAGGTTGTAATAGTTCGTTATTGGGATAGACCTATTCCACCCACTGAGATTCAGAGTTTTGTTAGCTTAGTAAGTTATTATCGGCGTTTTGTTGATGATTTTTCATCCATTACAATTCCTTTGACTAAGTTGACTCAGAAGAAGAGGTTTCTTTTAGTGGTATGATTCTTGTGAGGCGAGCTTCCAAAAGCTCAAGAATTTGTTGATTTCAGCTCCTATATTAGCTTTACCTAAGGAGGGCGTAGGATTTATAATATTTTTTGATGCTTCAGGTTTTGGAATAGGTGCGGTGTTGATGCAGGAGGGCAAGTGCTCGATGACAGTGAAGGAGTACTGCTTGAAGTTCAATCAGTTGTCTAAGTATGCCCCTGATACGATGGCTGACCCTAAGTTGAGTATGAGTAAGTTTGTTACTGGAGTGTCTAATTTGGGAGTCAAGGAGTGTAGGACTACCATACTTATTGGGGATATAGATCTTGCTAGGCTGATTACTCATGCTCAGTAGATTGAAGCTGAGAAGCTGAATGAGAGAGAAGGGAAATAAGAAGGCTAGAATCAGTCAGTTTGAGTATGGCCAAACAAGGTTTGTAGGGGAAAATTGTTTGTAGTTTTAGGGTCGCTCATCTATGCCAGCGCTATCATCAGCCAATGCTCGCACATGCATAACCAAGCAGGAGCAGTAGGGTAGAACTTCTATGTCTCGGTCTTAGAGTAGTGTAGGTGGAAGGCCCAGTTATCCGATATGTGCTAAGTGTGGTAAGACTTATCCTGATGAGTATTTGTTGGGACAAAAAGGTTGTTATGGATATGGTAAGTTGGTTCACGGAATCAAAGAGTACCCGTATGCTAAGCAGGGAAGTAGGGATGTTCGTCCCCAGACTTAGGTCACTAGTGCACCAGCTCCATTATGTCGCCCAGCTCCACCTCAGGGCGCATCATCCAGTACCAGTGGCGGTCAGCGCCAGAATTAGTTCTATGCTTTACCATCCCGTCAGGAGTAGGAGAGTTCATTAGATGTTGTTACAAGTATGCTTCGTATCTTTCATCTTTATATTTATGTATTGTTAGACCCCTGGTCAAATCTCTCTTAGGGTCGCTTATGTGACCCTGTTAGTTGCAGTAAATTTTGGGACAGGTCCTTAAAAACTCTCTAAGACCTTCTTAGTTTCCACCATAGTAGGTGAGTCAGTTGTTTCTAAACGAGTTTTTAGAAAATGTCCTATCACTGTCCTTCATAAAATCATATTAGCAGACCTGATAGAGTTAGACATGATTGATTTTGACATTATTCTTGGTATAGATTGGCTCGATTCCTGTTATGCATCTATAGATTGTCGTACTCTAGTAGTAAAGTTTCAGTTTCCTAATGAGCCATCCTTTAAGTGGGAAAGTAATTCAGTGTCTCCCAAGTGTCATTTCATATCCTATATCAAGGCCAGAAAGTTGATATCAAAAGGGTGCATCTATCATCTAGTTTGAGTCAAAGACACTTAGTCTGAGACTGCAATAGTTAAGTCAGTCCGTGTAGTCAATGAGTTTTCCGAAGTTTTTCCTGAAGATTTTCTAGGTGTAACGCCCCAAGTCTGTACCCCGAACGCTACACGGTGCTCATAATATCGAAGGACCACAAGCTAACCCATGACTGGTACCTACTGCAATAACTGAGTAATAAATACTGTAATAATGCACAAATAGGCCAAAACATATGCCAGAAGGTTCAAATCTATAAATAAATCTAAATGCGGTATCAAAATACCAAAACTGAATATAAGTACTGAAAAAACTGAACAACTGTCTGAAAAATACTCTAGTCTAAAAAGCCTCTAACTATCTGAACTGTGGAGTTGATGGGATAAGCCCCCAACTAACTCCATCTACTGAAATAAAACTGAAGTACTATAAATAATATGTCCTCGAACTATGAGGACTCACCACTACTTTGAAAGCTGAGAATCTAAATTGCTAAGAGTGCTCTGTAACTCGTGCGTCTGAACCTATGATATAAGACATCATAGCGTAAAGAAAAGCATGTGTTAATAATTTGAATATATTGGTATGCTCAGTAAGGTAGGATGATATGCATGGGTTCATATGAATGCACAATAATAAATGAATAACATGAGTATGACTGAGTAAGAGTACATGCATGAATGCATAGCCTGTAACTGAGATCGTGCTAATACTGAGTCTGAATTGGACTATTGATAACCAATATCAGAGTTTATGAACACTGTATTACTGATTATTTGAATGAATGTATCTAACACTTTTGAATACTGTGGAACCATATTGAGTTTCATACTAAGTTGAGTGACTACATCTGATAGTCCTAGATTTGTAGAACTGAACTGAGTTCTATTCTGAGACTGAGACTAGAACTGAGACTGTGGGAGGTAATCATCTAACCGACATGGCCCTTCTCTAAATGATTTGGGGTCCAACCTGTAACCCCAGTTGGAAGGGTGTCAATATCGTGCCATGGGTAAGGACAAACTGTGAGTTAACCCTCTCTGACAGGAAGCTCTTTCAACAACATTGCTGGCAGGATAACTCGGATGAGAAATATCAATCCTCATAATGCCTAGTAGGAAGATACCTCAAACTACACTGGCTACATAGTTCTATAATGCAGGGATTGCTGCTAAGGGTCAAACCCTCTGCTGATAGGAATACGCTCATCCCTGGGTTAACTCAGTGCTGAATCCTACTCCCAACAGAATAGACATCGAACTGATTTATAGTATGTACTAGGCTGGATTGAATAGTTACTGAGATTACTGTTTAGTTGAACTGAACTGAGTTCACTGAGTTCCATTGATTGACGGAATACTACTGTATTCTGTTAGCTAACTAATTTTACTGAGGTCTCAACTAGATACTGAATTAGACTGGACTAATATGGATTCTATTGAGTTTTCCTGAGTTCTGTAACTGACTGAGAGTACTACTATACGTGTCATGACTGATACTATTCTATGATTAACCATGGCTCTAGGTAATCAGCTAAATTATCGGGTACAAGTACCCCCAGGACTCAAGAGCATAAATTAAGAGACATGACATAACATGATTCATGTAACTATTAACTTGATCATCATTCATTCATTGGAGCATTTTGACAAACACTTGCAGGATATAACTTGCACATAAGCTAACTTGACATGATTTTATTCTCTTAATAGTTCACATGGACAATTTATCAATCACTTGGTGAGCAAAGTATATGCACATAGTATTGAACAACAAGTGAGCATCATATTTCATCTCTAATTTCACAAGTCAAGGGTTTATCATGGATTCACATGAATCTACACACATAATGATCAATTTCACATGAGATATATATATAAAAAATCATAAATTAGGAACTTAACCTGTGGTTTCTGCTGCACTTCTGGCAAAGAAGATTGGTTTGGGCACTGCTAACACTGCCTTGGGGTTTATAGCCTGATGCTCTAGCTCGGCTGCCATCTCTGAATTTTGGCACTGGAGCATTAGATGAGGAAGGAGCTAGAACTGAGGATTTCAGGCGGAACTGAGAACGATTCCCAACCTCTGACTTTCACTGAGATAAATTAAAACTACCTATTCTTGCCCTCTAATTATCTCTCTCCTTCTCTTTATTATTTTTCTCCTCTATATACTGAGTATGGTCCATGAGCCTAACTATGTCCATCTCCTTAATAAGCATTGTAGTCCTACACTCCTTGACCATGCTGCTAGACACTCCTAACACAGGCTTACTTATCTTCGCTCTGCTATCTGCTACTAGATGCGGGGCATATCTGGCTAACTGAGTAAACTTGAGATAATACTCTTGCACTATCATATCACCCTGCTTCAGGTTTATAAAATCCAAAACCCTTGCTTCCTTTAACTTTAGTGGGACTAACCTATCCAGAAAAGCAACTGCAAACTCCTCCCATTATATGGGCCCTGTATTTGTGGCCCTTTCTACCTTTCACTGTTTAAACGATAAGTGATCCATATCTTGTAATTGATATGTGGTTAACTCAATGCTCTTAAAAGCAGTCACCCCTATGATATCGGTAACCTTCTGCACCTGATCAATAAATTCTTGAGGGTTCTCATCTGTCTTAGACCTAGTATACGATGGAGGGTTCATTCGGGTGAAGTCCCAAATCCTAGTAGTAGTAGTATTGGCCACTGGGTTAGCCAAAACCGTAGCTGGACATTCATTCTAGGCTTCCACAGAATGAGCTAGGGTGGTGAAGGCTGCTCAGAACTTCACGTGGGAGACAAGTTCACCCAAAGAATTTGGATGGAAGGGTTAATAGGCTGACTGATCTCTCGTTTCTCTCCCCTGAGTCCTCTTTGGAGGCATATTTTGTAAGCAGAAGAGAAGCTAGGATTAGAAAGAGAGTGTAACTAGAGCTCATGCTCACTCGCATGACATGAATACTAAAAGAAGGGAGAATTTTCCTAAAACATCTCGTAGCCTCTTGTCCATAGATGTGGAGCGCAACACACCCATGCACAAGACTCTACTAGATGTGGCTTTCAGACTTCCTAGGACACTGTTGAACCTTAGTCTCTGATACTAAGTTTGTAACACCCCGAGTCAGTACCCCGGATGCTACACAATGCTCATAATCCCGAAGGACCACAAGCTAACCCATGACTGGTACCTGCTGCAATAATTGAGTAATAAATACAGTAATTATGTGGAAATAGGTGGAAACATATACCATAAGGTTCAAATCTATACATAAATCTGAGTACGGTATCAAAAGACCAAAACTAAATATAAGTACTAAAAAAACTGAATAATTGTCTGATAAATACTCTAGTCTAAAAAGCCTCTAACTGTTTGAACTATGGAGTTGATGGGACAAGCCCCCAACTAACTCCATCTACTAAAATAAAACTGAAGTACAATAAATAATAAGTATGTCCTCGAACTATGAGGACTCACCACTACTCTGAAAGCTGAGAATCTAAACTGCTAAGGGTGCTTTAGAGCCCGTGCATCTGAACCTATGTATAAGACATCATAGTGCAAAGAAAAACATGCATCAGTATTTTGAATGTACTGGTATGATCAGTGAGTTAGGCTAATGTGCATGAATTCATATGCATGCACAATAATAACTAAATAACATGAGTATGACTGAGTAAGAGTACATGCATGAATACATAGACCGTAACTGAGATCATGCTAATACTGAGTACTGAATTGGAATTCTAATAAGCAATATCTGATTTTATGAATACTATATTACTGATTATCTAAATGACTGTATCTAATAGTTTTGAATACTATGGAACTATAATGAGTTTTGTACTGAGCTGAGTGACTACTTCTGATAGTCCTGGATCTGTAGAATTGAACTGAGTTCTATTCTGAGATTGACACTGGAACTGAGACTGTGGGAGGTAATTATCTAACCAACATGCCCCTTCTCTAACTGATTTGGGGTCTAACCTGTTACCCCCATTGGAAGGGTGTCAATACTGTGCCACGGGTAAGGATAAGCTGTTAGTTAACCCTCTCGAACAGGAAGCTCTTTCGTTAACCCTCGCTGGCTGGATAACTCAGATGAGAAATATCAACCCTCATAATGTCTGGCAGAAAGATACCTCAACCTACACTGGCTACGTAGATCAGTAACGCAGGGATTGCTACTAAGGGTCAAACCCTTTGCTGACAGGTATACCCTCATCCCTGGGTTAACTCGGTGCTGAATCCTACTCCCAACTGAATAGACGCTGAACTGATTTCTAGTCTGTACTAGGCTGGACTGAATGGTTACTGAGATTACTATTTATTTGAATTGAGCTGAGTTCACTAAGTTTAGTTGACTAACGGAATACTACTGAATTCTATTAGCTGACTGAGTTTACTGAGGTCTAAACTAGATACTGAATTAGACTAGACTAACATGGATTCTACTGAGTAATCCTGAGTTCTGTAATTCACTGAGAGTACTACTGATCGTGTCGTAACTGATACTTTTCTATGACTGACCATGGCTCTCGGTATTTAGCAAAATTGTTGGGTACAAGTACCCCAGGACTTGATACAATAAATTAAGAGACATGGCATAACATGAAACATGTAAACTATGAACTTGATCATCATTCATTCATTGGGGCATTTTGACAAACAATTGCATGATATAACTTGCACATAAGCTAACTTGACATGATTTTATTCTCTTAATAGTTCACATGGACAATTTATCAAGTACTCGGTGAGCATAGTATATGCACATAGTATTGAATAAAAAGTGAGCATCATAATTCATCTCTAATTTCACAAGTCAAGGGTTTATCATGGATTCAGATGAATCTACACACATAAGAATCAATTTTACATGAGATATATATATATATATATAATCTTGAATGAGGAACTTAATCCAAATAGCAATCATGGATTCACTTTAATTCATACCATGGAAATCATAAAATCAATTACTTGAAGTTCAAAAGAGATTCTTGGACTCCAAGGGTGGAAGGAACCCTTGGATGAACACTTCACATACCTTTGTTGAAGAATTTATGAAAGCTTATGGTTGAATCTTGAGTTCTTGATTTGAAATTGGATCTTCTAGGGGTTTGTTCTTGAGCAAATTTGAGAAGGAATGACTTTATTTTCTCTATAGAGAGGTTAATTGCATGTTTTGGGGGCTGAAGGTTGAGGGAAAAAGGTCTAAATACCCCTAAGAATGCAGTCTTTTAATTATTGAAAATTAGGTTACCAACACGCATGTTGACACGGCGCGTCGATGCCATTGACGCAATAGGCACTGCGTCGTGCCATATTCGCGTTGATTCACTAGACGCTGGTATCTGTGGAAAATAGTAATCAATGTGATAGTCGATGGGCACACCAAAATCGCGTTGATTCACTATTTAGGGATTCCAAAGGGGTTTCAAACGAACTCTGAAAAATCCAAAACTTGTTTGAAAACACCTACGGACATTCCTGATCATAAATCAACCTAAACATCAACATTTGATAGATGTAATGGTCAAAAAATAAGATTGCCAATCTTCGTAGGTTAAAATGACACTAAGTATGAGTACTTAGCTAAAATATTCTAAGTATGGGGCCCCTTGAAAGCCTAAAGGACTGAATTAAGCTTAGGATTTTGTAGGGTCTTACATTATCTCCCCCTTGGGAACATTCATCCTCGAATGAGACTACTGAGATTTAGAATAATGAGAGTCTGACTTACTTACTGGGCATAAATATCTGAAACATGGCTATGTGAGATATATTATTGGTATTTTGAATTATCATACTGAACATGCATATCTGATGCATAGATATAACTGAACATGATTCATGAATGCATGACTGGGATTACTGATAAATTGAATTTATGTATTGAACATGCATATCTGATACATGGATACATGACTGAACTGGCTTATGAATGTATAACTGAACATGCAATGGTAACTGATACCAAGTTTGTAACTAAAATCTGAACATGAAACTGATTAAGCTGAAGGAAATTATTACCTTGAGCTAAGTCTGGATTAGTGGAGAATAGATGAGGATACTTGGTTCGTATATTTGCTTCTAGTTCCTAAGTATCCCTCTCAATGGACTGATTCCACCAAAGAACTTTGACTAGAGGAACTTCTTTGTTCCTCAGTTCGCGAATTTGATAGTCAAGGATTTCGACTGGGATCTCTTCATAAGAGAGGCTATTCTGAATATCTATGCCCTCAATAGGAACTACGACTGTTGGGTCACCTATGCATTTCTTTAGCAAGGAGACATGGAACACTGGATGAACTGAAGATAAATCTGAAGGTAACTCAAGCTCGTAAGCTACCTTTCCGAAATGACTGAGGATTCGGTAAGGATCGACATATCGGGGACTGAGTTTTCCCTTCTTTCCAAAATGCTTCACTTCTTTCATAGGGGAGATCTTCAAGTACATATAGTCACCAATCTCGAACTCAAGATCCTTTCTGCATACATCTGCGTATGATTTTTGCTGGCTCTAAGATGTCTTAAGCCTTTCCCTGATCAACTGGACGTTCTCTAAGGATCAAACACCAATTCAGGCCTTACCATTGCAACCTCACCCACTTCAAACCAACCAATGAGAGATCTACACCTCTTTCTATAATGAGCCTCAAATGGAGCCTTATGAATACTGCAGTGATAGCTATTGTTATAGGCAAATTCAATCAAAGAAAAGTGGTTATCCCAACTACCCTTAAAGTCTATCACACATGCTCGCAGTATATCCTCTAAAGTATGAATGGTCCTTTCTACTTAACCATTTGTATGAGAATGAAAGCTGTACTGAGATGAAATTGGGTACCAAGACCCTTTTGGAATGCTTTCCAAAAATGGGAGGTGAACTGGGTACCTCTATTTAAGGTAAGGGATAACGAAACACCGTGCAATCTGACAAACTCCCTGATGTAGAGTTTGGCATAATCCTTGGCTGAATAGAAGGTATGAACTAGAAGGAAATGAGCTAATTTGGTCATCCTATCTACAATGACCCAAATTAAATCATGCTAACGATGAGTACGAGGCAAGCGTATCACAAAGTCCATGTTTATTTTTTCCAATTTCTAGCTGGTATTACTGAACTCCTTCATGGACCCACTAGGTTTCTGATGCTCAATCTTAACCTGCTGATATGTTGAGCACTTAGCCACAAATTCTGCAATGTCTCTTTTCATCCCACTTCACCAATAGATCTCCCACAAATCGCGCTACATCTTTGTGGACCCTAGATGAATAGAGTAATGCGCACCATGCATCTCTACGAGAATTTTCTGCCCTAAGTCATCTACACTTGGCACATACAGATGACCCTGACAACACAAAACACCATCTCCCCCTTGGGGGAAAACCTCTAGTTTTTGATTTATGACTGATTTCTTCAACCGGACAAGACTGGGATCCCTATCCTACTTTTTCTTTACTTTGGAAACTAGGGATGATTCTGAGCTACTCTATACCCACACACTACCTTCTGCTGAATTGACTAAGCGAACACCTATTCGGGATAGCTGATGAACTTCCTAGGCTAACTTCTTCTTACTGTTCCCAACATGGGCAACACTACCCATAGACATTCCGCTGAGAGCGTCAACCACTACATTGGCCTTTCCTAAATGATATAGAACACTCATGTCATAGTCTTCAACAATTCCAACCATCTTCCCAGATGGAGGTTAAGGTCTCTCTGAGAGACCACATACTACAGGCTCTTATGATCAGTGAACACATCAACGTGCACACCATACAAGTAATGCCTCCAAATCTGTAAGGCAAAAACTACTGCTACTAACTCAAGATCATGAGTAGGATAGTTATTCTCATGGGGCTTATGCTGTCTAGAGGCATAGGCTATGACCTTTGCTCTCTACATCAAAACACAACCCAATCCAACTCTGGAAGCATCAAAATACACAATAAAACCATCGAAACCATCTGGTAGGGTCACCACTGAAGCTATGGTGAGTTGAGTCTTTAACTCCTGAAAACTCTTCTCACAAGAATCTAACCACTGGAACTTAACTTTCTCCTGAGTAAATCTAGACATAGAGGATGAAATAGACAAAAATACCTCAACAAACCATCGGTAATAGCCAGCCAAATCCAAGAAACTCCTGATATCTGACGGAGAGATAGGTCGGGGACAATTTCTCACTGCTTTGATCTTTTGGGAATCAACTCTAATGCCATCATCAGAAATTATATAGACAAGGAATGCTACTGAACTTAGCCAAAATTATTAATTACTGAATTTGTCGAATAGCTGATGGTTTCTGAGAGTCTGCAATACTATTCTGAGGTGGTCTACATGATTGCGTTCACTACGAAAGTAAAAAAAATGTCATCTATGAGGACTATGATGAACATATCCAAGTACTGCTTGGACACATGGTTCATCAAGTCCATAAATGCTATTGGGGCATTAGTAAGACCAAATGACATGACTAAAAATTTAAAGTGACCGTACCAAGTTTGGAAAGCTATTTTTGGGATATCACTTTCCTTGACTCTGAGCTGATGATAGCCTGATCTGAGATCTATCTTAGAGAAATAATTGGCACCCTGAAGTTGGTCAAATAAGTCATCAATTTTAAGGAGTAGATACTTGTTCTTGATCATGACTTTGTTTAACTAACGGTAATCTATGCATATTCTGAGGGAACCTTCTTTCTTATGCACGACTAAAACTGGTGTACCCTACAGGGATAAACTGGGTCTGATAAATCCCTTCTCTAAGATATCTTTTAATTATTTCTTTAGTTCTTTGAGTTCTGTTGGAGCCATCCTGTATGGTGGGATAGATATCGGTTGAGTAGCTGGGAGAAGATCAATTTTGAAATCAATTTCCCTTTTGGGAGGAACTCCGAGAAGATCTGCAGGAAACACATCTGGGCTACTGATACTGATTCAAGAGTAGGGGTTTCTGAACTAGAGTCCTGGACTCGAACGAGATGGTAGACACATCCCTTATATATTATCTTTCTAGCCCAAAGGTAAGAAATAAGTTAATCGCTAAGTGCTGAAGTACTACCCTTCTACTCTAGGATGAGTTTATTCAAAAACTAAAACTGGACAATTCTATTTCTGCAATCGACTGAGGCATAACAAGAATAAAGCCAATCCATCCCAAGAATGAATCAGAATCAGTCATCTCTAATTCGACTAAATTTGTTGAAGTGACTTTCTGAGATATCATAACTGGACAGTTTCTTATACCCGCTGGGCTATGATAGATTTACCCACAAAGGTAGAAATTGAGAAGGGCTCTGCTAGAATTTTGGGACTAACTCCAAAATCAACTGCTATATATGGAGTAACAAAATAAAAAGAAGCTCTTGGATATAGCAAAGCGTAAACATGCAAATGGAAAACTTGTACTGTACCAGAGACCACATTAGGAGAACTTTCTTGATCCTATCGGTACTGAGGAGCATAGAGTCTGTTTGGGCGCTACCCACTGGTGGCACTGGAAAAGGTACCCTGCTGATTCGATCGATCGAACTGAGCTGGGGGACGGTTATGCTGACTCTGCAAATCGACCTGAGGACATTGTCTGACCTTGTGGCCTATTTTGCCACATTTGAAACATACATCGCTGCCAGCTCTACAGATAACCTATGGTTTCTGTCGCACTTCTAGCAAAGAAGATTGGTTTGGGCACTGCTAACACTGCCTTAGGGTTTAGGGCCCAATGCCCTGCCTCAGCTGCTATCTCTAAATTTTTGGCACTGAAGCACTGGCTGAGGAAGGAGCTAGAACTAAGGATTTTAGGTAGAACTGAGAATAATTCCCACCCTCTAACTTTGACTGAGCGGAATTAAAACTACCTGTTCTCGCCTTCTTATTCTCTCTCTCCTTCTCTTTATTATATGCCTCCTCTATCTAATAAGTATGGACCATGAAACTAACTATGTCCATCTCCTTAATAAGCATTGTTGTCCTATGCTCCTTGACCATACTGCTAGACACTCCTAATATGGACTTACTTATCTTCACTCTACTATCTGCTACAACATGCAGGGCATATCTGGCTAACTGAGTAAACTTGAAAGAATACTCTTTCACTATCATATTGCCCTACTTCAGGTTTATAAACTCCAAAACCCTCTCTTTCCTCAACTCTAGCGGGAAAAACCTATCCAGAAAAGCAACTCCAAACTCCTCCTATTCTATAGCCCCTGCATTTGCGGCCCTTTCTATCTTCCACTATTTGAACCATAAGTGAGCCACATCCTGTAACTGATATGTGGTCAACTCAACTCTCTCAAAATAACTCACCCCTATAATATCGATACCCTTCTACACCTGATCAAGAAATTCCTGAGGATTTTCATCTGTCTTAGACCTAGTATACGATGGAGGGTTCATTCGGATGAAGTCCCAAATCTTGGCAGCAGTAGTATTAGCCACTGGGTTTGCTAGAAATGTAGCTGAACATTCATTCTGGACTTCCAAAGAATGAGCTAGCGTGGTGAAGGCTGCTCTAAACTCCACGTGGGAGACATATTTGCCCAAAGGATCTGGATGGATGGGCTAAAAGGCTGACTAATCTCTCATTCCTCTCTCCTGAGTCCTATTTGAAGGAATATTCTATAAATAGAAGAGAAGCTAGGATTAGAAAGAGAGTGTAATTAGAGCTCATGCTCACTCGCATGACATGAATACTGAAAGAAGAGAGATTTTTCCTAAAATATCTTATAGCCTCTTGTCCATAAGTGTGGCGCGCAACACACCCATGCACAAGACTCTACTAGATATGGCTTTTAGACTTCTTAGGACACTGTTGAACCTTAGGCTCTGATACTAATTTTGTAACACCCTGAGTCTGTACCCCGGATGCTACACAATGCTTATAATCCCAAAGGACCACAAGCTAACCCAGGATTGGTACCTGTTGTAATAATTGAGTAATAAATACAGTAATTATGCAGAAATAGGCAAAAACATATACCATAAGGTTCAAATCTATACATAAATGTAAATGCGGTATCAAAATACCAAAACTAACAATTGTCTGAAAAATACTCTAGTCTGAAAAGTCTCTAATTGTTTGAACTATGGAGTTGATGGGAAAAGCCCCTAACTAACTCCATATACTTAAAAAAAACTAAAGTACTATAAATAACATGTATGTCCTAGAACTATGAGGACTCACCACTACTCTGAAAGATGAGAATCTGAACTGCTAATGGTGCTTTAGAGCCCGCACATCTGAACCTATGTATACGACATCATAGCGCAAAAAAAAACACGCATCAGTACTTTGAATGTACTGGTATGCTCAGTGAGTTAGGCTGACATACATGAGTTCATATGCATGCACAATAATAACTGAATAACATCAAGTATGACTAAGTAAGAGTACATGCATGAATACATAGACTGTAATGGGGATCATGCTAATACTGAGTACTGAATTAGAATTCTAATAACCAATATCTGAGTTTACGAATACTGTATTACTGATTATCTGAATGACTGTATCTAACAGTTTTGAATATTGTGGAACCATAATGAGTTTTGTACTGAGCTGAGTGACTATATTTGATCGTCTTGGATCTGTAGAATTGAACTGAGTTCTATTCTGAGACTTAGACTTGAACTGAGACTATAAGAGGTAATCATTTAACCAATATTCTTCTTCTCTAACTGGTTTGGGGTCTAACCTATAACCCTAGTTGAAAGGGTGTCAATACTGTGCCACGGGTATGGATAAGTTGTTAGTTAACCCTCTCGAATAGGAAGCTCTTTCGTCAACCCTTGCTGGCAGGATAACTTGGATGAGAAATATCAACCCTCATAATGTCTGGCAGAAAGATACCTCAACCTATACTAGCTAAGTAGTTCTATAATTCAGGGATTGCTACTAAGGGTCAAACCCTCTGCTGATAGGAATGCCCCCATCCCTGGGTTAACTCGGTGCTGAATTCTACTCCCAACTGAATAGACGCTGAACTAATTTCTTGTTTGTACTAGGCTGGATTGAATGGTTACTAAGATTACTATTTACTTGAATTGAATTGAGTTCACTGAGTTCCATTGATTGATGGAATACTATTGATTTCTATTAGCTGACTGAGTTTACTGAGGTCTAAACTAAATACTGAATTAGACTAGACTAATAAGGATTCTACTGAGTAATTCTGAGTTTTATAATTGACTAAGAGTACTACTGATTGTGTCGTGAATGATACTTTTTTATGACTGACCATGGCTCTAGGTATTCAGCAAAATTGTCGGGTACAAGTACCCCCAGGACTCGATAGCATAAATTAAGAGACATGGCATAACATGAAACATGTAAACTATGAACTTGATCATCATTCATTCATTAGGTCATTTTGACAAATAATTGCATGATATAACTTACACATAAGCTAACTTGACATGATTTCATTCTCTTAATAGTTCACATGGACAATTTAACAAGTACTTGGTGAGCATAGTATATGCACATTGTATTAAATAACAAGTGAGCATCATAATTCATCTCTAATTTCACAAGTTAAGGGTTTATCATGGATTCATATGAATCTACACACATAATAATCAAATTTACATTAGATATATATATATAATCATGAATTAGGAACTTAATCCAAATAGCAATCATGGATACACTTTAATTCCAACAATGGAAATCATAAAATCAATTACTTAAAGTTCAAAAGAGATTCTTGGACTCCAAGGGTGGAAGGAACCTTTGGATGAACACTTCACATACCTTTGTTGAAGAATTTTTGAAAGCTTATAGTTGAATCTTGAGTTCTTGATTTAAAATTAAATCTTCTAGGGTATTATTCTTGAGCAAATTTGAGAAAGAATGACTATATTTACTCTATAGGGAGTTTAATTTCATGTTTTAGGGGCTGAGGGTCGAGGGAAAAAAACCTAAATACCCCTAAGAATGCGGTCTTTTAGTGACTAAAAATTGGGTTATCGATGCGCAGGTCAATGCGGCGCGTCATGGCATTGATGCGATAGCCAACGCATCACGCCATATTCACTTTGATTCACTGGAATTGGACACTGGTAGCTGGGGAAAATAGTAATCAATGTAATAGTCGATGTGGCACGCCAAGATCGTGTAGATTAACTATTTTAGGGTTTCAAAGGAGCTTCAAACGAAGTCCAAAAAATCTGAAACTTGTTTGGAAACACCTACGGATATTCCTGATTATGATTCAACCTAAACATCAACATTTAATGGATGTAAAGGTCACAAAATAAGATTGCTTACTTTTGTAGGTTAAAATAACACTAAGTCTGAGTACTTCACTAAAATATTCTAAGTCTGGGGCCCCTTGACAAGCCTAAAGGACTGAATTAAGCTTAGGATTTTGCGGGGTCTTACACAAGGGGTACCTCATGATTGAGAAATAGAATTCGGTATTGAACTTCTTACTAATACTCAGCCTATGTCCATTCCTCCATATTATTTGGCTCCAAAAGAGCTTGAAGAATTAAAAGAGCTGCTTAAGGACCTCTTAGATACAAGTTTCATAAGGTCCAGTGTTTCTTCATGGGGATCTCCCATCCTATTTGTTCACAAGAAAGATAGTTCTCCCCGAATATGTATCGACTATCATCAATTGAATAAAGTCATAATGAAAAACAAATATCCTCTTCCTAGGATTGATGACTTATTCGACCAAATCCAAGGTGTAAGTTACTTCTCTAAGATAGACCTTAGATCCTGCTATTATTATCTTAGAGTAAGGGAATGTGATATCCCTAAGACAGCTTTCAGAACCCGTTATAGTCACTTTAAGTTTCTAGTTATGTCCTTCGAGCTAACAAATACCCCAACAACCTTCATGGAATTGATGAACTGAGTGTTCAAATAGTACCTAGACATATTTGTCATAGTTTTTATCGATGATATCTTTGTTTATTTCGACAGCGAGGATGACCACGCATACCATCTTAGAATTATGTTGCAAACTCTTAAAGATCACCAGTTATTTGTAAAATTTAGCAAGTATGAATTTTGGCTAAGATCAGTAGCTTTCCTCGGTCATATTATTTTTGGTGATGGCATTAGAGTTGATCCCCAAATGATCAAAGTAGTGAGAAACTGGCCTAGATCCATCTCTCTATCTGACATCTAGAGTTTCTTGGGTTTAGCTAGCTTTATCGACTGTTTGTTGAGGGTTTTTCATCTATTGCATCTCCCATGTCCATATTAACCCCCAAAAAAAGTTAAGTTTAGTGGTTAGATTCCTGTGAGAAGAGTTTTCAGGAGTTGAAAGCTTGGCTCACTTTAGCCCCAGTTTTGGCATTACCTGATGGTATAGATAGATTCATTATCTACTATGATAACTCTAAGGTTGGTCTGGGTTTTGTTTTAATGCAGAGAGGTTAGGTCATAGCCTATGCCTCTAGATATCTTAAGCCTCCTAAAAAGAACTATCCTACCTATGATCTTAAGTTAACTATTATTGTGTTTGCCTTAAAAATCTGGAGGCACTATCTTTATGGGGTGCATGTTGATGTGTTCAAGGATTACAAGAGATTGCAGTATGTGTTTACGCAGAGAGTGTTAAATCTCCATCTGAGAAGATGGTTAGAATTTTTGAAAGATTATGACATGAGTATTTTGTATCATCTGGGTAAGGCTAATATTGTGGCAGACGCCCTTAGTAGACTATTGATAGGTAGTATTGCTCATGTGGAGGGTGATAAGAAATAATTAGTTTGGGAAGTTCACCGGTTGGCTAGATTATGTGTTCAGTTGGTTGACTCAGCTGAGGGAAATATTTGGGTTCAGAGTAGTTTAGAATCTTCTCTAGATTCTAAAGTGAAAGGAAAGCAAGACAAAGAATCTAGTTTGGTCAAGCTGAAGGGTCAATTAGTGACCAAAAGGTAGAGGTTTTCTCCCATGGGGGAAATGGTGTGTTGAGATACCAGAGTAGATTATGTGTGCTATGCATTGACAATTTAAGGCAGCGAATTATGGCAGAAGCGCATGGTGCACATTAATCCATTCACCCAGGGGCTACTAAGATGTATCACAACTTGCAGTAAGTATATTGGTGGAAAGGTATGAAGAAATATATTATAGAATTTGTGGTCAAGTGTGCTATTTGTCAACAGGTTAAGGTGGAGCACCAAAGATCTGGTGGTACCTTTTAGGAGTTTAGTGTTCCCACTTGGAAGTGAGAGGAGGTAAACATGGACTTTGTAATAGGATTACCCCATTTGCATTGGTAGCATAATTCGATTTGGGTTATTATGGACAGATTGACTAAATCATCCCACTTCTTTCTAGTCCACACATCTTACATAATAGAAAACTATGATAGACTGTATATTAGAGAGTTAGTTAGATTGCATGGAGTTTCTTTGTACATTATTTCAGATATAGGTACCCAATTTACCTCTTACTTTTGGAAAACCTTTAAGAAGGGTCTTGGTACCCAAATTAATCTTAACTCAACTTTTCACCCTCATACGGATGGTCAGGCAGAGAGGACCATTCAGAACCTAGAGAATATATTGAGGGCATGTGTTCTTGACTTCAAAGGCAGTTGAGATGACCAGTTTTTGTTAATCGAATCCTCATATAATAACAGTTACCTTTTTAGTATTCATATGGCCTCACTTGAAGATCTTTATGGGAGGAGATATAGATCATATATCAGTTGTTTTGAAGTAGGTGAGGCTGGTTTAATAGGGCCAGAGGTAGTGGTTGAAGCCATGGGGAAAGTCCAGTTGATTCAAGAGAGATTGAAAGCAACTCAGAGTCGTCAAAAATCTTATACAGACATAAGGAGGAGAGATATTGAGTTTAAAATTGATGACTTAGTTTATTTGAAGGTTTAACCCATGAAGAGGGTAAAGATATTTAGCAAAAACGGAAATCTTATTCCCCGATATGTGGGTCCCTATAGGATATTAAGTCGTGTTGGGAAGGTTGGTATGAGCTTGAGTTGCCTACAAACTTGTCATCAGTTCACCCAGTAATCCATGTATCCTGATTGTAGAAGTGTATGGGTGATTCAACTTTTTTAGTCCATCTAGAAAGCACAAATATTCAGAATAGCCTCTCATACAAAGAACTTCCGGTTGAGATTCTTGATCATTGGATTCATAGACTAAGGAACAAAGAAGTTCCCTTGGTCAAAGTCCTTTGGCATAATCAATCCATTAAGGGTGACACTTAGGAAGCAAAAGCAGAAATGCGAACCAAGTACCCTTACCTTTTCTCCGCAAACTTAGACTCAACCTAAGGTAACAGTCTTCTTAGGCTCAATTCTTTTCCTATCTTAGTTCCAACCATGTGATTATCTTCATGTCATTGCATACATTCACAGATTAGTTCATTCATTTTTCATAATTTTAGATTTAATCATGCTGTTAGTTTTTAGTTAGTCTCGTCAGTATATAACTTTAGTTCCTTAGAATTCTTAACTTAACTAGCCTCATTCGAGGATAAATGTTACCAAGGGGGAGATATTGTAATACCCCATATTCTCCCCAGTTCAATTCAGCTCAGAATAAGCACATTAGAGACTTAGGACCTAAAATCTTAGCTAAGTGTTGGAGACTTAGTCTTATTGTTGGCCTTGAAACTTTGATGACTTTAGTTTTGACCTTTCTGACCTTGAAATGTAAATTTTTAAGATGTTTTATGATCGGGGTAGTCCATAGTACCTCTCAGGTGAGTTTTAAAACTTTTAGAGAAGGTTTGGGGGCATGTTTGGATAGACAAAATAGAATGTCAATGCGATATGGATGCGCCACATCGGTGGTCTCATCGAGAAGGGAAACACAATGCGCTGCCTATTGCATTGTGGTAAGTGCCACACTGCACCGCTTATCTCATCGGTGCCTAGTTTTGTGCTATTAAATGATGGGTTCATGGGGGTATTTGAGTCATTTACCCTCATCCAAATCTACCCAAAACTCATAATTTGAGCCCCAAATAGCATAGATACTTCTTTATTCATCTTTTACTATCTAAGAACAAAACCCTAGCTTTAAGAAATCAAGAACAATCGTATTACTCCTACAAGAAAATCAATAGTCCAAGCTTACTGGTTTAATAAATTCAAGAAGAAACTTCAAGAACACCATTGGAGATTTAGAAGTTCAAGCTTTTACATTCAATTAATCCAACGAGGTATGTGGGGTTATGATACTTCTTTCATCCTTGTGCCTAAAACTAGTTTTAATAGTTGAATTTTACATGAATTTTAATTTAGGTTTCATACCCAATTATTGTTGCTTAAAGCTTACGAAATGACAAGTGATTTCAGTGTTGAATTTCCTATCTACTCTCACATGTTTATGCGTGGGACTTGATTTCATATGTTGAGAATTGAATTTCATTATCTTGACTAGAATTGTTAAAGTATTTCAAGATTATTATTGTTGAGCATAAAGTTTGTTGTGATTTGACATGATTTTCAACCATGTTTTATAAGCCCTAAGCTTAAGCCTTGTTATTTCAAGAAAGGTGATATTTAGGCATTTTTTGATAAGCATGTATTCAGATTTTAAGCAAGATTTGATCTTTTAATCCTCATTTAAGATATGGAATCCACACATTTAGTCTTGATTACAGTTTAAAACAGACAAATGCATAACTGGTTTTCATTATAAACCCTTATGCTATTTTAAGGTGGATTTTCTATAGAACGAGCATATAAGTAAAGGTGTAGTACTTAGCACCGAGTTGGGTATGTGTCTCAGTTGACATGCCCTAGAACTATGAGCTAACTTAGGTACAAATTCAGATTATTCCTATTTATATGGATGCAGAAATAGATTGTGATCACTTAGCTCAGGTTATACTCCTTGGCAAGAGTATGAAACCTCTCTCCAATGTGAGGTTTTCTCCTTAAAAGAACTAGATGTTGGACACTATGATATCTCACATAGTGTATGTTAGTTAGAAGAACCTCCCTAACAAAAAAGATTTTAGAAGAAACTCTCCAAGTCCTAAAATAGAATAGCAGAAAGCTTTCAGAAACTAAGTGTAAAGGCTCACAATTTTATTCAGATATTGTTTTAGATAAGTCATTAGCTATGAGATTTCAGCTTTCAGATACAGAAGTGATTCCTTTTACGCTTAGCCTGCATGATTTAAAATCAAACTTAACTTCAGTCCTACTCAGTTCATTATCAGAAAGAGTAAAAGTACAACTTTTAGAACTGTGTTATAGCTCGCAAGATTTTATAGTATGCTTATTTCTCCTGATTTATGAGTTTTGGCTTTCAGTCATTCAAGCCAATGTGAGTCACTTACACTTAGCATGCAGATTTTGAAAGTTTGTTTGAATATTGCATTATTGTTTTACTTATTCATTCACCTCCATATGGTCAATACATTCCAAAAGTACTGATCTACATATACGTCTATATGTTACATTATTTAATAATGTAGGTTCAGGTGCTTAGTTCTAGAAGCGTGATTGACCACGAGCATCTTAATCTACATCCTGATAGTTGGTGAGTCCTCATAGTTCAAGGACCCATTTATTTAGATTTTCAGCTTTATGTAGTATTTGATTTGTTGTTTTCAGTTCAGTTCCAGTCAGCTGAGGGTCTATCCTAGTGGCTCTCTAGTTAGTAGAAGTAGAGGCTTGTCCGACTACTAGTTACATTTCAGATTTCAAGTGTTAGTTGTCTAGACTTTTAAGTTAAATACTTTTAGACATTAAGTTCAGTTAAATCCAGTTTAGTTCAGACAATATTCGGTATTTCAGTATTTTTGCATGCCTAGATTGCTTTATTATAAGTTCCAGATTTAGTAGGAGGCTTATAGGGTTACCTTGAGATTACTCGTAGTCTTGAGAACAGTGTTAAATCTTGGGACACATTTTTGGGGTTTTACAAACCTAGTCTATCTGAGGGAATAACTTAAAAAATCCCTACAATGGACTTCATCCTAATAGATCCTTTCTAACTTAACTGGCCAAAGAGTTAATACTGGCAAAGGCCTTAGGTATTAGTACAAAACTAAATCACCTGGGTCACAAGGAAAGGTGGCTTATGATGTCAGAAAAAAGTCCACAAACCTTTATACACTCACTGTGGAAGAAATGGACACATAAAGGAAAACTATGAAAGTTAGAATAGAGCAAGAATGATTAATGTTTTACATATCTAGCAAAGGAATACATATCATAAAGGTTTCAAAACTTTGAAAAATATGAAGAAGCTCTCGTTACCAAGATGGTCAAAGAAGGATTTGATCACACTGAACTCAAACTCAAGTGGGTTCCCAAATCTAACAAATGATTTTTTTTGTAGGAGGGAAAAAGGGTTTGCAGTTAGAACAGGTTCATTGATAGTAGTTGTTCAATGCTTATGGAAAGTAGGTTTGACTATATTCTCTCTCTCAAGACACTCCAAGGTAGAAGTGTCTCATGTGGAAATAGTAAAAAGGATAAAAAATGTGCGATTGATGGGAAGTAACTTACTTTGTTATTTAATACAAAAATGGTGATTAATTAGCTATGTAAGTTTCTTTTTGCTCAACCAGTTGACTTCAAGGGACCTGGTCTTTGGAAAACTAAAGCTGAAAATTCCAGGTAACAAGTCCCAAGTAGAGGTAGAAAGAATAGAAGTCCAGGTTGTGGTGAAGATTTAGTTTATGAAGATCCGATCTCTGGTCAAAGGGATGATATTGATGAATATGAAGGTCTAATAAAAATTTGATATATAGGAGAGTGATGACTGTGATGGTGATCCAAGATCTTAGTAGAACCTTAAGAATTGTCTAGTCAAGATTTCACAAGGACCTGGTCTTAGTGGAATTTCTCTTAGAAGGTCAAACTGGAAGCACATATCTTCTCATCCCCCTAGATATTCTATTTTCATATTTGGAGACAGGAGTGCAAACAAGAGCCTAGGTCAAAAATTTCTTGGTTTTCTTGGCTTTCCTATTCCAAAAGTGAGCGAAAAAGGGTAAACAAGATTCTGAAAGATATTGGTTGGTTCAAAGTAATGCAGAAGGAACCTTGGATATTTGAAGGATGCTAAATATCGAACCTAGTCCTCAGACCTTTTTCAGAATAAATGTTTATATGAAGTGGTGTATTTAATCTAACAAGTTGAGGCTGGGATTGATCAAATTAATCTGACCTACTATATGGATCAAGTTTCTCTCCTCAAAATTGGCTATGTTTAGGAGATAGGTATCCTTGACAAAATAGGTACATACTGGTCTAACGCAGTATCATACCTTTGTAGGTATACACCCATGGGAATAACTTTAGAGAAGGAAAATGTGACATCCATAAAGTCAAGGATTCATACAAAGAAAGAGAGGGACCTAGTCCTATCTCATAGGTTAGTATCATGAATGCATATTTTTTGTTCTACCAAATAAAGTTGCATCCTCTCTCTTTTTTTGAGTTGGAAAATTGTCTTATTCTAAAAGAAAAAGGATGAGTCACCCCTAAATTGAAACTGATCACATCCAATTCTTTCAAAAATTCTTACTATGCTTACTCCTTCCTTTATATCTAGGCATACCCTTTCCTTTTTTTTTTTTATCAAAAAGAAGAGTCCATTCACAGAGAGTTCTCCTATAGAAAGGAGCTACAAATGGCTATAGATTCTTTATTTTCATGTCTTTTAAAGGAAATTGAGCTTAGCATTAATAAAAGTCCTTTCTCAAATACTCTTAAAAAACACCCTTCGTATCCTACTTTTCCAAATCCAAACCCCTTCTTCACTCAAATTGTTGATGAAAATCATTCCTGAACTCTTATAATTTTTCTGATAATACATTGATGGTTGACGCCTGATTTGCTAAAAATATCATCTTACTATCAAATAGCCCAGGAAAAGGTATATTTGGTCTCAAAAACCAAAATATCAGTAAAACACTAAGATATTTTAGAGATAAGTCTGAAAGTTTTACTAAAAAAAGGAGACTCGTGAGGGACCTGGTCCTAAAAAAAGGAAAGTGGCTATCAAGGAATCTGTGATCACTTATACTAGAAGAAAAAATAGAGAGATAAGTAATTTTGCATCTAAATAAGTGAGAAATAGGTTCTTGAGAAATTAAAAGGTGTTAATTGGAATGATTTTTGACACAAGTGTGTTAACAGACCCTGGTATGTTGGAATTAGTTGAGCTAGTAAAACATCAAGGTTGGATCATCTTATGGAAGGACCTATTCCCACAGTCTTTGATGAGGTAGTCAGGGTGTTCTATTCCATATTGGAGTTTTCTAAAGACAAAATAAAGATAACTATTGTAGTTCAAGGGAAGAAGATGAATATTGATGTTGCATTACTTGGGAGAATTTTGGATGTTCCTATCTTTTGTGTGAGGATTATCTCAAGGAAAAAACCATTAATAAAGTTTTGGCAACTATATCAAAGGTTAAAGGTAAATCTGTGGCTGCAGTGAATAGGAAATCACTCAAGAGTTAGTTGCAATTGGTCTTTGATTTTGTAAACAAAGTAGTTTTGCCCAAATCATACACAAAGAACATTGCTTCAGATACTGACTTGTCTATCATGGAATGTCTTAGCAGTATTAAGTTTATTAGTTTACCTGCACTGATAATGGAACACATACATGTAATGCCCCACAAAATTCTCCTCCAGTCTGTGCCTTAAAGCGTATTTGGTAAAGCAAAAAATTTGAGTCTAAATGTTCCAAAAATATCTTCCTTAGTATGAAATACTCTGAATCGTGTGTGAATCTATTTAAGCATGAATTAATATCATAGAGGTCCCCTATTTCAAGGACGAGTTGAAATCTTTCCTATCGTTTAAGTTTTAGTGACAGTCAAAATTTGGGTCAAATTCAATCGACAATAACTCCTTTTATAAATTGAATTAGAGGACCTACTATAATCAAATAAAATCACTTTGAATTATCTTTCCAACGATACCAATTTCATCAGAAACTGATATCAGAGCAAAGAGTTATGCCCATTTTACTCCAGCATGTCTGGCTAGGAAACTGGTGATGACAATTAAGACAAGCCGTCACGCCCGTGATGGCCTATCACCAATGTCGTCAAACCATATTTCTAACCTTGGTGACGACATTTTATGACAAGTCTTCACGCTCATGATGGCCTACACCAATGTCGTCAACTTTAACCAGAAACTCAAATTTTTACCTTTTTATGACGACAATTCGTGGTGGCCTATCACCAACTTGACGGCTTGTCATGGATGTCGTCAGCTATTTTTTTTCTAGCAATTCAAGGACATTTATTCAAGGGTATTTTGGTCATTTCTCACCTTTTGGAAGCCTCTTTAAATATGAGAACCCTCATTCAAACCCTAATTTCTCCATTTCTCTTCCAATTCTCTAAAGAGAGAATATCTAGGGTTTCAATTCAAGAACCATAAACTTTCAAAAATCATCCATAATTCTTTAAGATTTCTTCAAGAATCAAGTCCCTCATAGTGTGGGCTTTAAGAATTATTTATTACAAATGCGGATAAAGTCTCAAGCATTAAAATTCATCCAATTTCAAAGATTAAGGTATGCAGATATTGATTCTTGGGTCCCTTTCATCTAAGAAGCTCAAGAACCCTTTTCAAAACTCAATGATTTTTATGTTTATGAGTTGTTAATGATTTTTATGAGTTGAAATTAATGTTCAATGAGTTTTTGAGTTTTGATTCATGTTTGTTTACAAGATTCATGAGCCTTAACCCTAGTAGGTGGAATCCATGTGATATTTGTGATGAATCTTCCTTATGTTACTTTCTATGTGATGTGTTCATGTCAAATGGGTGTAGAAATGGTTGAGTGAAGAATGTTCCCCCTAGGTTTGATAAAGAGCTTAGGTGAAGCATAAGATCCATTATGGCATGTTGAAGATGAAACCCCAAATTGTGAGTTAGTTTATGCATGCCTAGTGTTTGATAAAATGCCCAAGTGAATGAATTATTCCATGGTAGTAGAAAATCCCCAAATAAATGTGAACCCATGCATGTCTAGTGTTTGTTAAAGGACCTTAGTGAATAAGTGGAGATGTGATAGTAGTAAATTCCCCAATTATGTGCTCTTGATATATGCTAAGTTTTTAATATATGCCAAGTGTTTAGCAAGTAAGTTATGACATGATAGTATGAGGTTTCTCCAAGCCATGTGATATCCAAGCACATGTCAAGACTGATTTAGGTATGAAATACTTGAGGTAAAACCTTGTTGAATTAAGTACGATCTAGTAGCATATTTTCCCTATGTTATCACATGATTATGTTTTCGAGATGCTTAAATTAATCCCTTGGCGACTGTGATGATGAATAAGATATTTGTGATTGTTAAATTCTTAAGGTGATGTCTTGAATAATTATGATGATGAATGAATGATTATGATGATGCATGAATGATTGTGATGATATATGAACGATCGTGATGATGAATAAATGATTATGCTTTACTTTTATGTTATCGAGTCCTGGGGTTATTTATACCCGACAATAGAGCTGTTGTCTAGAGCCTGTGTCAGTCTCTCAATAATTTTAGTTGGGCCATGATTCACAGAACTCAGTGAACTATAGAACTCTATATCCTCAGACAAGTGTAGAACTTAAGAAAGCTCAATAATCTTTATCTCTGTAATCTCTGTATTGCTAGTAATCTAGCCTCAACCCTGTAATTAGCTCAGATCTAATAGTATTTCAAGTGATTCAATTCTAATATCAGAACTGATTCGAGTAATCTATTCTAGCTCTATATCGTCAATCAGATACCATGATTCAATACCTTTTTTGTCAGATACGAAACTAAGTAATCTCAGCGTAACTCAGTCAGATCTTTTGATAAACATGATCAGTATCAGATTCAGTTCAGTTATGTTCTGTTAAGAATTCAGTTTAGAGTCTTTTAGTTAGGAGTAAAAGCTAGCACCGAGAGAGGGAAGGAATGGCGGTTCTCCTATCAGAGAGGCCGAGTCGCTAGGAGCAATCCCTAAACTTCAGAACTGCGTAGCCAACGTAGAATGCAGGTGTCCCTATCAGTAGAGGCTGTCACCATCAGAGAGGTTTGACTATTATATTAGATCAGGCCAACTTCCTGCGAGGGTCATCCCGTTAGAGAGGCTTGACTAGAGAGGTCTTTACCCATGGCACGGTATTGACACCCTTCCAGTTGAGGTTACAGGTTGGACCCCACCTGTGGTAGGTTGGGGCATGTCAGTTAAGTAACTACTTCCCACAGATGCAGTTTCAGTATCAATCTTTAGAAATCAGGATTGTGTGGTACAGTCATCTATCTCAGTGAGGAACTCAGATAGTTCCATTAATTCATGGACCATCCCATCAGATAGGCTTGGTCTCATATATAGATTCTTATTATCATATCTAGAGAACTCCCATCAGAGAGGCTTTATCTCAGTCTCAGACCATATTGAGTATTCTCATTATCATATCTAGAGATCTCTCATCAGATAGGCTTAATCTCTATCTCAGATTCTGCTGAGTATTCTTATTGTCAGATTCATACATGATCATATTTCTTATCATTTATAATCACTTCTAGAATAATATGTTAGAAAATTTGATCTCTAATGTTATCATTCGAAAGCAGTAAGCTCAGAATTCAGTCTTTGATGTGAGTACGTCCAGACACTCAGTTATTAGTATTAGATGAGTTAGTGATTTAGTATCTCAGTCTCAGTAGTGAGTTTAGTCTGCAGTAAAGTGGTATCCGAGTTTCAGTATCTAGAGTTGTGATGATTGTGTTCATGGTCTGTGCATTCATATATGTGTTCTCATGTGGCATCTTCATGATTATTTAGTTTCAATATTGTGCATGCATGAGCCCTTGCATTAGCCTACCTCATCTACATACTCGGTACATTCCTGTACTGACGCATTTATACTATGAGTTCAGGTTATCAGTGTATGATCAGTTATGCATTCTTGAGATCAGCCAGTTATGAGTCCATGCATCAGATATGCATGTGTTATGATAATTCAGCTATGGGTAGATTCAGTTGAGTATTACATGCACTAGATATGAATCAAGCCCAGTATGAGAACTCAGTATGTCAGTTATTCCAGTTGTGTAAGCATGCCTTGAAATGTTTCCATTTCTTGAGTAGGTTCTTTTGATTCATATTTTCAGTCTATCAAGTGACATTCGAGGACAAATGTTCTCAAGGGGGAGATAATGTAATGCCCCACAAAGTTCTCTTCTAGTTTGAGCCTTAGAGTGTATTTGGTAAAGCGAAAAATTTAAGTCTAAATATTTCAGTAATATCTTCCAAAGTATGAAATAATTTGTATTGTGTGGGAATCTATTTGAGAATGAATTAAGGTTATAGAGGTCCCCTAACTCAAGGACGAGTTGAAATCTTTCCTATCATTCAAGTTCTAGTGACAGTCAAAATTCGGGTCAACTTAAATCAACCATAACTCCTTTTATATATCGAATTAGAGGAGTTACTATATATCAAATGAAAGCTATTTGAATTATCTTTCCAACTATAATAATTTCGTCAAAAATTGATATCGGAGCAAAGAGTTATGTCCATTTTCCTCCAGCATGTCTTGCTGGGAAACTGGTGACAATAATTGTGACAAGCCATCACGCCCGTGATAGTCTATCACCAATGTCGTCAGACTTGGGAAGATTTCTGACCCTGGTGATGACATTTTGTGACAAGACATCACGCCCATGATGGCCTATCATCAATGTCATCAACCTTAACCAGAAACACAAAATTTTACCCTTTTGTGATGACAATTCGTGACGGCCTATCACCAACTTGACGGTTTGTCATGGATGTCATCAGCTATTTTTTCCAGCAATTTAAGGACATTTTTATAAGGGTATTTTGGTCATTCTCCACCTGTTGGAAGCCTCTATAAATATGATAACCCTCATTCAAACCCTAATTTTTCCATTTCTCTTCCAATTCTCTAAAGAGAGAATATATAGGGTTTTAATTCAATAACCCTAAACTTCCAAAAATCATCCATAATTCTTTAAGATTTCTTCAAGAATCAAGTTCCTCATAGTGTGTGCGTAAGAATTATTTATTACAAGTGCGGACAGAGTCTCAAGCATTAGAATTCATCCAATTTCAAAGATTAAGGTATGTAGATGTTGATTCTTGGGTCTCTTTCATCCAAGAAGCTCAAGAACCCTTTTCAAAACTCAAAGATTTTTATGTTTATGAGTTGTTAAAGATTTTTATGAGTTGAAATTGATGTTTAATGTGTTGTTGAGTTTTGATTCATGTTTGTTTACAAGATTCATGAGCCTTAACCCTAGTAGGTGGAATCCATGTGATATTTGTGATGAATCTTCCTTATGTTGCTTTTTATATGATGTGTTCATGTCAAATGGGTGTAGAAACAGTTGAATAAGCGAAGCATGTTACCCCTAGGTTTGATAAAGAGCTTAGGTGAAGCATAAGGGCCATTGTAGCATTTTGAAGATGAAACCCTAAATTGTGAGTTAGTTTATGCATGCCTAGTGTTTGATAAAATTTCCAAGTGAATGAATTATTCCATGGTAGTAGGAAATCCCTAAATAAGTGTGAACCCATGCATGTCTAGTTCTTGTTGAAGGACCTTAGTGAATAAGTGGAGATGTGATAGTAGTAAATTCCCCAATTATGTGGTCTTGATAAATACTAAGTTTTTAATACATGCCAAGTGGTTAGAAAGTAAGTTATGACGTGATAGTATGAAGTTTCCCCAAGCCTTGTGATATCCAAGAACATGTCAAGACTAATTTAGGTATGAACTAGTTAAGGTAAAACCTTGTTGAATGAAGTACGATCTAGTAGCATGTTTTCCCTACGTTATTATATGATTATGTTTTTGAGATGCTTAAAGTAACCTCTTAGCGACTGTGATGATGAATAAGATATTTGTGATCGCTAAATGCTTGAGGTGATGTCTTGAATAATTATGATGATGAGTGAATGATTATGATGATGGATGAATAATTGTGATGATATATGAAAGATCGTGATGATGAATGAATGATTATGCTTTACTTTTATGTTATCGAGTCTTGGGGGTATTTATACCCTACAATAGAGCTGTTGTCTAAAGCCCATGTTAGTTTCTCGATAATTTCAGTCGAGCCATGATTCTCAAACTCAGTAAACTATAGAACTCTGTATCCTCAGACAGTTTCAAAACTTAAGAAAGCTTAATAATTTTATTTATCTCTGTAATCTCTGTATCACTAGTAATCTAGCCTTAGCCCTGTAATCAGTTTAGATCTAATAGTATTTCAAGTGATTCAATTCTAATCTCAAAAGCGATTCGAGTAATCTATTCTAGCTATGTATTGTCAGTCAGATACCATGATTCGATACCTTTTCCGTCAGATACAGAACTAAGTAATCTCCGTACAACTAAGTCAGATCTTTTGAGAAACATGATCAGTGTCAGATTTAGTTTAGTTGAGTTCAGTTGAGAATTTATTTTAGAGTATTTCAGTTGGGAGTAAAAGCTAACACCGAGAGAAGAAAGGGATGGCGACTCTCCTATTAGAGAGGCTAAGTTGCTAAGAGCAATCCCTGAACTCCAGAACTGCATAGCAGCGCAGGATGCAGGAGTCCCCATCAGTAGAGGCTGTCATCATGAGAGAGGATTGACTATTATATTGCCTCAGCCTGACTTCCTGGGAGGGTCATCTCGTTAGAGAGGCTTGACCAGAGAGGTCTTTACCTATGGCATGGTATTGACACCCTTCCTGTTGGTGTTATAGGTTGGACCCCACCTGTGGTAGGTTGGGGTATATTGGTTAAGTAACTACTTTCCACAGTTGCAGTTTCAGTATCAATCTTCAGAAATTAGGACTGTGTGGTACAGTCGTCTATCTCAGTAAGGAACTCAAATAGTTTCATTGATTCATAGACCATCCCGTCAGATAGGCTTGGTCTCATATACAAATTCTTATTATCATATCTAGAGATCTCCCATTAGAGAGGCTTGTTCTCATTCTCAGACCATGTTGAGTATTCTTATTATCATATCTAGAGATCTCCTGTTAGATAGGCTTGATCTCCATCTCAGATTCTGTTGATTATTTTTATTGTCATATTTGGACATGATCATACTTCTTATCATTGATAATCTCTTTTAGAATAATATGTTAGAAAAGTTGATCTCTAATCCTGTCAGTCAAAATTAGTAAGCTCAGAATTCAGTCTTTAATATGAGTACGTCCAGACTCTCGGTTATCAGTATCAGATGAGTTAGTGATTTAGTATCTCAATGTCAGTAGTGAGTTTAGTCTACAGTAAAGTGGTATCCAAGTTTCAGTATCTAGAGTTGTAATGATTGTGTTCATGGTCTGTGCATTAATATATGTGTTCTCATGCGGCATCTTCATGATTATTCAATTTTGATATTGTGCATGCATGAACCCTGGCATTAGCTTACCTCGTCTATATACTTGGTACATTCCTATACTGACGCATTTGCGCTATGGTGTTTTATTTGACATCATAGGTTCAGAGGCACAGGATCCAGAGTATCCTCAGCAGTTCAGTCCCAGTCACTAGCTGTAGCAGTGAGTCCTTTTTTTCTAGGATGAATCTCAGTTTACTATTATTGCTTCAGACTTTGTTTATTTTCAGTTGAGGGAGTTAGTTGGAGACCTGTCCCTTTAACTCTGCAGTTCAGACAGTTTAGAGGCTTTTCAGATGAATGTATTAGTATTTAGTTTTTTTTTTTGTATTATGAGTATTCATAGATGTGTTGAACCTTATGGCTAGTTTCCACATTTATTTCAGATATTATATAGTGTATAGGTATAGATATCAGTAAAGGGTTAGCTTGTGGTCCTTCGGGGTCATAAGCACCATGTGAAGTCTCGAGATGGGATCTCATGGCGTTACAACACACAAAGTGGTTCTTGGGAAAAATGTAAAACATCACATGCCTTATGGTTACTAGTTAAATAAAGCATTTGATCATTTTTGTATTTTCTGTGAGAATGAAACTTTTGGAACTGTATTGCAAATGCTTTGTATAAATACACTGGTCAAACTGAATGTGTGATGAAAAAATCAAGTACCAACTACCAAGGGGAGTTCATCAAAGAGTTAGAGGAGTTAAAACTCAATATAGCTACTAAGGTTGCAGAGATCAGCAAATTAAACATGACAATTCAACATCTGACTATTGAGGGTCCAAGTGTCATTGATGAGCTTAAAACTGAGAATGCTGACCTAAAGAAAAGAGTCTCCACTTTGAAAGATGAGGTTCTTAGCTTGAATGTAGAGATAAGGCATTTAACCAAGAAATTATTGCATGTCATGCTACAGAAAAAATAACCTGGCTCTACTTCTTCAAACCACTTTCCAAGTACCTCCCCTATTTATCCTTTCTTGATTCCTATGGCTTTTTATCTAGAACATTTATATTATGTACTGCAATATACTTATCCTATATCTATGAATAAATCATTGTTTTTGTGTTGCATGTATTTCCTCTTTCTATTAAAGTTATTCTTCATGTTAGTGTTGCCCAGTGGCCATGAGTTAACTAATCTGTGCTTATTTTACTCTTGATTTACTATTTTTACTTTTTAATGATGCTAAAAAGGGTAATACTGATTTCATGTGGTAGGGACTATGTACTAGGTATATAAATGTTGAATTGCAGATGTGTATGGTATGTTGATAGGGGGAATTATGATAAGGCACAATGATAGGGGAAAGTAAATGAGTTGAGTTTTTAACGCTAATTGACAATAAAGGACCAGGTCCCTAAGTTGCATGATAATGGAAGCATGATGATTGAATGATAGGGGGAACATTTATTTTCACTAGTGTTAATCACTCTGATTAAATATGATGAATGAATGCAGATGCTTAAAAGGTTTGTGGTTGGTTTGTCATCATCAAAAGGGTTAAAATTGCTATATTTTGTTTTGATGATGAGCAACTTACAACAAGGGACCATGTCCCTGGATATTCAAGGCTAAAGTACAGCTGGCATGCGCCTGCATAGTTTTTTAATCTAGTGTAACAAACTGCACAGGTGTTGCTTGTAATATTTTGGACACCTGGTACAATTGTATTTTAACCCTAATCATTATTTCACTATAAAATAAAAAGTATTCTTCTCTATCAATTAGTTTTTTGAAAAATCAAAATTGAAGAAATTGAGAGAGGCGGAAACTCAATCCAGCTTCGTTGCTTACGTATAGCTCAAGTTCTTATTTATTATGCACTAAAAGAGTGATTGTTCTTGAGTTGAGTCTTGCATTTTAACTGAATTACTCATGCTATAAGAGTAATGTTATTCTTTTCTTTCTTGAATAAGCTTGGTAAAGTTACCTAAGGTGGATATTGGTTAGAGTTAATCAATATCAAGGTGTGTTCTTGGCAGAGTTGTCAAGATAGGCTTATAGTAGAGTTATTTCAAGCAGGTGGAACCTAGATCTAGGTTCATTGGAGTCTGTAATCAATGGTTTGATTATAGTGAAGTTTTGGGTGCTTGTGAGGGCAAGTTGTGGTTTTTCCTCTCGTGAGCAAGGGGGTTTCCACGTTAAATCTTATGTTCTTTAAGCTTCCTACACTGTTTTGTGTTTCTGGTTGGTTTATTATTTTATTGCCTATGACTGACTTTGAAGGACCTAGTGTTTTACTGTATGGTGCAACCCCCAAGGTCTCAACAGATATAATAACATATTTGCATTTACATCTTTTAATGTTCAACTTAATAATGATCTGGCATCTTCAAGACAAGGTGTTTATACCTTTAGAGCACAGGGTCAAATATATCATGATCTACCCTCTTCAATCCCTCATGATGATACTTTATGTTATTTTTAGTTGTACCTTTTTGACACAGAAAATCAGGTATGCAATAGGATTTCAAAACTCAAAGAAGTCAATTTATCCGAAGAAGTTGTGGCAATAATAAGATAGATAATGGATGCTAATCCTTATGCATACTTCTTTAACAAGCTAAAGGATCATTAGATATTAGGAGTTTTTTGGGCTTGGCTAGCTATTACAGACAGTTTGTTGATAGATTTTCTTCTATTGCATCCCATATGTCCAGATTGACTCAAAAGAAAGTCAATTTTAAATGGTCAAATCCTTATGAGAAGAGTTTTCAAGAGTTGAAGACTCGACTTACCTCAACTCTAATTTTGGCTCTTCCAGATTATTTCAATGGGTTCGTAGTGTATTGTGATGCGTCTAGAGTAGGTTTGGGTTGTGTATTCATGCATCATGGTAAGGTCATAGCCTACGCCTCCAGACAACTTAAACCCCATGAGAAGAATTATCCTACTCATGATCTCGAGTTAGTAGCCGTAGTTTTTGCCTTAAAGATATGGAGGCATTATCTATATAAAGTTTATGTAGATGTGTTCACAGATCATAAGATCCTTCATTATGTCTTTTCATAGAACGATCTCAATCTTCGTCAGAGGAGGTGGTTAGAGCTCTTGAAAGATTATGATATGAGTGTCTTTTACCATTCGAGCAAGGCCAATGTAGTGGCCGATGCTCTCAATAGACTGTCTATGGGTAGTGTTTCTCATGTTGAGGATAGTAAGAGAAAGTTAGCTCAGGAAGTCCATCAGCTTGCCCGACTAGGTGTCTACCTTGTTGATTCTTCAAACTGTAATATATGGGTTCAGAATAGTTTAAAATCATCTCTAGTTTCTGAGGTAAAAGAAAAGAAAGATAGAGATCCCAGTCTATTCAAGTTGAAAAAGTCAGTCAAGGATCAGAAAGTAGAGGTTTTCTCCCAAGGGGGAGATGGTGTTCTAGATTGTCAGGGTCATATAGGTGTTCTAGATGTAGATGACTTAAGGCAGAAAATTCTTGCAGAAGTGCATGGTGCACGTTACTCTATTCATCCAGGGGCCACAAAGATGTAACACAACTTATAGGAGGTCTATTGGCTGAGTGGGATGAAGAAAGATATTGTAGAGTTTGTGTCTAAGTGCTCTATATGTCAGCAAGCTAAGATAGAGCATCAGAAACCTTGTGGGTCCATGCAGGAGTTTAGTATTCCCACTTGAAAGTGGGAAGAAGTGAACATGGACTTTGTGATAGGTTTGCCTCGTACTCATTACCAACATGATTCAGTTTGGGTCACTGTACATAGGATGACCAAATCAGCTCAATTCTTTCCAGTCCATACCTTTTATTCAGCCGAGGATTACACCAAACTCTACATTAGAGCTTTGGTTAGATTTCATGGTGTTCCATTGTCTATTATCTCAGACAGAGGTACCCAGTTTACCTCTCATTTTTGGAAAATATTCCAAAAGGGTCTTGGAACCCAAGTTCATCTCAGTACAAACTTCCATCCTCAGGTAGATGGTCAAGAAGAAAGGACCATTCAGACTTTAGAAGATATGCTTAGGGTATGTCCAATTGAATTCAAGGCTAGTTGGGATGACCACTTGTCTTTTATTGAGTTTGCATATAACAATAACTATCATTCCAGTATTCGGATGGCTCCATTCGAAGCTCTTTATGGTAGGAGATGCAGATCAACAATTGGTTGGTTCAAAGTTAGTGAGGCCTCAGTTATAGGGCTTGACTTAGTATTTGATGCCTTAGAAAAAGTCCAGTTGATCAGAGAAAGACTCGGGCTTCTCAAAGCCGACAAAAGTCTTATGCGGATGTGCGTAGAACGGATCTTGAGTTTGAGATTGGTGATTATGTCGATCTAAAGATCTCTCTCATGAATGGAGTGAAGTGGTTCGGCAAGAAGGGAAATCTCATTCCTCGATATATCATTCCTTCTAAAATTCTCAGTCGTTTAGGCAAGGTAGCTTATAAGTTCGAGTTGCCTTCAGATATGGCCTTAGTTCATCCAGTTTTCCCTGTCTCTTTGCTCAAGAAGTGCATAGGTGACCCGACAGTTTTAGTCCCTATTCAAAGCATAGATGTTCAGAACAACCTCTCTTATAAAGAGATTCCAGTCAAAATCCTAGACTATCAGACTCGCAGACTGAGGAACAAAGAAGTCCCTCTAGTCAAAGTTCTTTGGTGAAATCAGTCCATTGGGGGAGCTACTTGAGAAGCAGATATACGAACCAAGTACCCTCACCTCTTCTTTGCTAATTAGATCTAGCTCAAAGTGACAATTCTCCTTAAGCTTTTCAGTTTCATATTTAGGTTTCAGTTACAAGCTTGGTATCCATTTTATGTTCAAAATTCTATTATAAACATGGTATTAAATACCATTGCATATTCAATCATTCATTCATGTATTAGTTCAGTCAAGTAATGCATCAGATATGAATTCTCATTGTGAGAAACTTAGTTCCTCAGAACACTGAGTAATGCATTCATAAATTAGTTTCTCATGCATCAGATATACATGTTCAGTATGATATATATATTCAGTAGTCATGTTAGTCATGGAGTCATGTTTCAGTCATTCATGTCCAGGATGTGCTTCAGTCTACCATTTCTCTCCTCTTAGTCAGTCTCATTTGAGGACGAATGTTTCTAAGGGGGAGATATTGTAATACGCCAAACTTTTATTAAATTAAATCTAGTCTCTAGAATAGTTAGAGATGACTTCCAAAATGATTAATATTTAAATCAGTTAGAATTTCCCTAATTTTGACTCTTTATCATGTGGGAAATCGAATTAGCTTTCCAACGATACCAATTTCATCCAAATTCGGTATCGGAGTAGAAAATTATGGACGTTTTACTGAGAGTTGTCAGAACCGCCCAGGTATGACAGGCAAGTTGATGGATCGTCGAGCTAGCAATGGACCATCTCTTAAACCGTTGTAGCTAAGATACTAAGTCATTCTTCTGGCTAAGGTGTGATGGATAGGTTGCGGACCGTCGAGCTAGTGATGGACGATCGCCCAAGCCGTCACTACTAAGGCTTTGAGTCCCTATTTTTGCCTAAGTGTGATGGTCAGAGCGACAGACCGTTGAGCAAGTGACGGACCGTTGCACGATGCATCGTAGATCTCGTTCAACAATTTAAAGCCATTTTTAAAAGGGTATTTGGGTCTTTTTTCACCTATTTTAACCCCTAATTATACCAGACAATAGCTCATAACTTCATTGTTCATTCACAACACCAAATTAGGGTTTCTCTCAAAGATCAATCCTTAAGAACAAGAAATCCTAGGTGCTTAATCCCAAGTCAATAACTTAAGTTTTCCTCCCCCAATCTTGAAGAAATCATCCACCCAGGTATGTCAAGTGTTAATTCATGGATTCCTTTTGTCCATGAAGCCCAAGAATCCAATTTTAAATTATAAATTTTGATGTTTATGTTGTGGATTGATTATGCTCATGTTGATGTTGTGTATGATACCCAAGTTGGAATCATTAAATATGTTTTCATTAATTTATGCTAGCATATGGAGTGAAAACTACTAAATTGTGTTGATTTATGCAACCATGATGAATTAATTTAATGTCCATGCCTAAGCTTATAGTTATGCATGCAAGGTGTTTGATAAAATGCCTAAGAGAATAGTAAATATGCCTTATGACTCAATGGTGAAATTAATGATGAACCTATGCTTTACTCTTTTGTTCAAAATGACTTTCATGTTATTGTTATGCATTGAAATTGTTTGACGGATTGTTCATGAGATTAGCCTATGAAATTATGAAATGTTTATATGCTTTTCTATTCATGTACCAAACCACAATAATCAAGTGCCTCATAAAATTCCCCAATGACTGTACTATCAATTGTTGATTATGGTCATGTGTCAAGAAGTGTCATTCTTGTCAGTTTCATGCTATTGAGTCCTAGGGGTACTTGTACCTGACAATTTAGTTGTGTGTCTAGAGCAAGTGTCAGTCTTCAAGATACTGTTAGTCAAGCCATGTTCAGTAGAATTCAGTCAGTCTCATGACTAAGGAAAACTTAGTAATCTCAGTCAGTTATCAGATCTCAGTGATACTTTATTAGTCAATGAAACTCAGTAAACTTAGTCCAGTCAGTTCAGTATAATCAATTCACTATCTAATTAGATGGGAGTAGGATTCACACCGAGTGAGTCCAAGGATGGGAACTCACCTGCGAGTAGAGGGTGTGATTATTAGAAGCAATCCTTGCGCTCTAGAACTACGTAGCCAGCGTAGATTGAGACATCTAACCTGTTAGATGAGGGTTGATGAGGTGGATTAACTTGTTAGATGAGGGTCCCACCATTCTTCTTAAAGTACCTGTTAGATGAGGGATCACTCACAGCTTATCCTTAATAGTGGCACAGTATTGAAACCCTTCCAATTGGGGTTACAGATTGGACCTCAACTCAGCTACATTTCTTTTATTGGGGCATGTCGGTTAGATGATCACTTCCCACAGTTACAGTTACAGTCTCAGTCTTAGTCTCAATAATAGAACTCAGATAGTTCTGTAGAATTTAGGACTGTCAGATACAGTCACCCAATTCAGTACAGAACTTAGCTAGTTCTATCAGAAATAGGACTGTCAGACACAGTCATTCAGATAATAGTACAACAATTATATGAAACCTATGTTATCGATATTCAGATTTAGTGATGTCTCGATCTTAGATACAGTTCATGTGTTTATGCATGTATTCTCACGTTCATGTTACTTGGTCAGTTAGTATTGTTCATGCATATAGACCCTTGCATTCAACCAACCTCACTTGCATACCAGTACATTCAATTATACTAATGAATTTACGGTATGGTGTTTTATACCATAGGTTCAGAAGCACAAGTTTTAGAGCATCAGTAGCATTTCAGTCTCAACAGTCAGAGTTAGCAGTGAGTTCTCATCCTTTGAGGACATGATCATTACTTTATTATGTCATTGATTAGTTTATTTTAGTAGTTGGAGTTAGTTGGGGACATGTCACATCAACTCCTTATTCAGACAGTTCAGTTTTATAGGCTTTCAGACTACAATATGTTTAGACAGTTTATTCAGTTCATGTTTTTGTATTGGTATACCGTACTCTCAGATAGTATGTTTTATTTCATTTTAAAATTTATGGCATGTTCCAGTCTATTACTTCTATAATTTTCATAATTTCATTCAGTATGCAGGTATGGATATCAGTCATGGGTTAGCTTGTAGTCCTTCGGGGTCGTGAGCACCATGTAACATTTCAGGTATCAGATTTGGGGTGTTGCATTTAACTATAGGTCAAAACGTTTATATATGCTTCAAAATATAAAATTCATTAATTCATAACAAGTGAAATCAAGAGGTGTCATAACAAGAGAGGGAGTATAAATATTCATGCACTTAATTCATATTTCAAACTCAAAATGCATACATACTTATATACGAGTAAAAATCAAATTTTGGGAAAGGCCTCAAGACCAAAACATTATCATCAAAAAGGTTCACAATGCATATTTGTTAATGTAATTTCAAAACCCTTCATAAACAATTGATTTCATAACTTTAAACCTTACTCAAAATGATTTCAACATGCCCATGTAGTTTAGGAAAAATCCATGTACCTTAAGTTCCTTAGTTTGAAGGATGAAACCCTAATCTTGAAACTTTTCTTGAGAATCTTGAATTGAAAGGCTTATACTCTAGATCTTCAGTGAAAAAGAGTTGAATCTTGTTCTTGGGAGGTGGTTAGGGTTTTCTGTGAGAGAAAATTGAATAAAGAGGCAAATAATATTCCTTGGGGATGAAGTTTTATGTTATGGATGGATTTGGGTGAGGGAATATGACCAAAGTGGCCCTAGACCTTACGGAATTGAAACAACATGTGTAACAGCTTCAGGTCGCATCAGATATCACATTAGGGGTTGCAACACATCGCATTGCTTATCACGTCTAAAGACCGGCGTGTGCATCCCAATCACGTCGGCTTACTACCTTTTACGAAAAATGCCATTACATTTTACTCGGGTATCGGATCAATACAAAGTTGGTATCTTTGGAAAGCTAACTCAATTATCTACAATTTTTTGGGTCTTGAGGTGAAAAATTCTATGCATATCAAAAGTTATACACATTCATTGTAGATCCTTATAGAATTGAATACAAAGATTTAGCCGAATCAAAGGCTCTTAGCTCAACTTTTCTCTAAGTAATTCCTATGAACATTTTTAACATCGAAAGCACTTCAAAAAAGAGGATAAATATTATTGCACATAAATTTAAATGTAAATCATGGGATTAGAGTTTACACACGTAGGAACGATGGTTCAATTTCTAGCTCAAAAATGCGGGGTGTTAGACATAACATAGAGGTTGAATACATGAAAGAAAAGGCTGGATTTACTGAGACATCATTGCTTCTAGTTTAGAGGTCAAAACATGACATGGATTACATAGAGAACTTAAACCTTAGACATAGGTAGGACTTGACTACTGAACACATTGGTAGAATGACCTCTTAAATTGAAGTAGGAGGAGTTTGCTTGAATAGGAATAGATTTATCATGACTCTTCCGTGCAACCTAGCACCGTGAGAAAATTCTGGAACTACCTTAACTCATCATGTCCTCCTTAGAGCAAAGTCACAATCCTAAACTTGAGGCTTTCATCAATTCTACAAGTACAACACTTAGCAAAATAAGGTATCACCATGTACATAAATGCTAAACTCCCGCTGATAAACTATATCCTGAAGATATTTCTTTCCAAGAATGCTACTCTAACTTTCGCTGGCCTCTATATCCATCACCCTAAAACTTACACATCCACACTCCTTATTACATAATGTACATTCTCAACTACTTAACACACCAATATTAGACCTCTAATTACATAAGTTACAACTTTAAAAAATTTGTAAAGCTATACCAAAGGCATATATTGCCTGCCTATATTTCCTTAATTCAACTCTAAAGAACACCATACAATAACTCCCCAGACTTCTCCATACTACAGAACTTCTCCATACTACAAAATTCAAGAACGTGAACTAGGTACACATCACACTTATATGCATGAAACCTTATCTAACCACATGCTACCTAGGGTTAACCTTATTTTAATAAAACCTAACACTCTTATCCACCTAATGATTCAGCCATAATTCATCATTTTAACACTAGTCCTTATGTATTTGTGTCACAATTATCCACTCAAATTCCATATGTTATCAGCCTAGGATCTATCACACATCACATCAACCCTCCTAATTCATTCCCATAAAACATGCATCATTAATCTTAAGCTAATATTTTTACCACCACTCTCCATATCTAAAGTTCAAGCCTATAGTCTAGACCCAATCATATACCACCGATGAAGTATGCCACATACTATACTATTCCATCAAATTGGCAAATCAACCAAAATACCTCATTTTACTTAACTACTACCTACAATCCCATCCCATCCATGACATTACTACTACTTCTCAAAATCTACTACACACCTTCTCACATGTAGTACTAGTTTACAACTACTAGAAAAAAGACATTCAAGGAGGGGAAAGTCACATAATAAGAATAGTTTATCTTAATCTTATAATATAACCCATTACGATCTTATCACCATATTTCACTTTCTCACGTCATATTTAAATACCCATACATGCATCCCCGCTACCTTCAAATTCCATACACAACAATGAGTCTCTACCCATAACTTATTGATTAATCTACCCCTTTCCATTCATAGCCTATAAATAATTTCTATAACTACCATAAATATCCACTCTGGGCTCCTTTTCTATTTAAAATAAATAATAATCACAGCTAAAAACTTCATCTACAGACTATCATACACTCTAAAAATCCTGGTACAATATTATCCAATCACCATAAAAGAGAAAACCATCCCTCAAGGCTTATACAACTAAAACTACTTATTTATGTAAAAGTCACCCTCAATCCAGCTTCTAGACTTGTGACTACATATAGATAACTTCGGGATCATCTTACTACCAATAGGTTATGACAGCTTAACATATACTACTACTCAGGTGGAAATACTGTTCCAATATTTTGTAACATATCTCTACCCTTAAGCATGACATATGTAACAAGGATTTTTGAAAAAAAATTGAATATATTTGGTACCTCACGCTGAAAAGCATAATTTTATTAAGATAGAGGTATTGTAATGCCTCAAATCTGGTACCCAAAATGATACATGGTGTTCATCACCTCAAAGGACCAAAAGCTAACCCATGACTGATATCTGTACCTATATACTGCATAATATACTGTATAATTATGGAAACATGAACTGAAAGGCCATAAGGTTCAAGACTGTAACATGACTGATAAAGATATAACATCTAAATGAGGTATGAAATACCCAAAATAAAACTAAAATAAAATGATAGTCTGAACATGATAATCTAGAAAACCTCTAACTGACTAAACTGTCTGAATGTGGAGTTGATGGGATATGTCCCCAACTAACTCCAACTAATAAATTACTTAATGAGATAATAAATAAATAATCATGTCCTCAAGAGATGAGGACTCACTGCTAACTCTGATTGCTGAGATTTGAATGCTACTAATGCTCTAGAGCTTAGGCTTCTGAACCTATGGTATAAGACACCATAGCGCAAATGCGTCAGTACTTTAAATATACTAGTATGCATATAAGGTAGGCTGAATGCATGGGATTCATATTCATGAACAATACTATCTAATTGACCAAAATGAATGTGAGAATACATACATGAATACTTAGTAACTATATCTGAAATCATGATAATAAGAGTTTACTGATAACTAACATGACTGATAACTGAGTTCTGATGGCTGATATAACTAATAACATGAGTGACTGTATCTGACAGTCCTGAATTTAATGTAACTAGTAGAGTTTCATACTGTTTTGAGTTGACTATATCTGACATTCCTGAATTCTATAGAACTATCTGAGTTCTAATACTAAGAATGATTGACTGTATCTGATAGTCCTGATTCTGCAAGCCAAATAATGCATTATAGCTGAGTTGGGGTCCAATATGTAACCCTAATTGGAAGGGTGTCAATGCTGCGCCACCAATAAGGATAAGCTGTGAGTGACCCTCATCTAATAGTGTCCTTAAAAAAGAATGGTGGGCCCCTTATCTGACAGTGCTTATCACCTTATGAACCCTCATCTAACAGTGTTGATGTCTCAACCTATCCTGGCTACATAGTTCTGGAATGCAAGAATGACTTCTAAGAATCACACCTTCATCTGACAGTGTGTGTTCCCATCCTTGGGTTCTCTCGGTGCTAATTCCTACTCCTATCTAAAAAGATACTGATCATGGAGAGAGTTTAGCTAAGATTAAAGAAGAGACTTTCTTGAAATTGAATCCCCAATTGAAACCCTAGCTTGTTCTTGAGAGAAAATTAAGAGAAACTAGTATGTTTTGGGTTCCAAAATAGCTGAATCTCATGTTAAAGGGCTTAAATAAGGAGGGGGGGGGGGGAATTAACCCTTTTAACCCTAGACGTGTCTTTTAATTTTAGTGAAATTTTCCTAAATTGGACCCCTGGCGTGACACGGCACTATCATGCCATGTCACTGGAATTTAACCACTAGGAAATTGAGGGATAGCACAATGTGAAGCCATCGCGTTGCCATTTCATTTGTGACCTAGAAGTTTGGCGCGACGTGCCACTATCATGGATCCCTACTAGAATTTGAAAATTTCCATTTTCTCTTGTGGTGCGGTGCGCCACTGACTAATATGGCGCTGCTTTATGATAGGAACTTGAAATAGTCATTACTTCTTACCAGATTATATGATTTAGGCAATTTTATATCGATGGAAATCTTATTGAATTTTCCACATGAAAAAAGTTAAAATATTGAAAATTCCTCATGGTATAAACATTATTAAATGTAGAAGCTAATACATACTAAACATAAACACTGAAACATGACTACATAACTGATATTTTCGAGATTCATACAGAGCATGCATATCTGATGCATGATTTCATGACTGAGATGATACATGAATGCATGAATAAGAGTATTGATAAGCTAACCACATATATCTGATGCATGAATACATGATGGAACTGATTACACGACTGAGATTTTTAACAACTGAGTCTTCTCACAAGGACAATGCATGTCTGATGCATGAACATATGACTAATCAGATGCATAAATATATAATTGGATATGAAATGGTACTTAGTACCCAGTTTAAAAAATTGAATCCTGAACATGAGGCTGATATCAAGTTGTAACTGAAATCTTGACATGAAAACCAAAAAGCTTAAAGAGGACTATTACCTTGAGCTAGATCTAAGTTAGTGGAGAAGAGGTGAGGGTACTTGGTAAGCATGTCAGCTTCTTCTTCCCAAGTATCTCCCTCAATGGACTGATTTCTCCAAAGAACTTTGATTAGAGGGACTACTTTGTACCTTAGTCTACAAGTTTGGTAGTCTAGAATTTCAACTGGAATCTGCTCATAAGAGAGGTTGTTCTAAACATCTATGCCCTAAATAAGGACTACAACTGCTGGGTCACTTATACACTTCTTGAGCAAAGATACATGGAAGACTAGATGAACTGAGGCTAGATCTGATGGAAATTTAAGCTCATAAGCTACCTTGCCGAAGTAATTGAGAATTTTGAAGGGACCGACATTTCGGGGACTGAGCTTTTCCTTCTTTTTTAACTCTCCACTCCATTTATAGGATAGATATTTAGATAGACATAGTCACTACTCTCAAAATCAAGATCCTTTCTACGCATATCTGCATAAGACTTCAGTCGGCTCTAAGATGCCTAGAGTCTTTCTCTGGTCAACTATAGTTTCTCTAAGGCATCGAATACTAAATCAGGCCCTATAACTGAGTCCTCACTAACTTCCAGCCAACTAATTGGAGATTTTCACCTCCTACCATAGAGAGATTTGAATGGAGCCATCCGAATACTAACATAATAGCTATTGTTGTATGCAAACTCAATCAAAGGCAAGTGGTCATCCAAATACCCTTGAAATCAATTACACACGCCCTTAGTATATCTTCTAGGGTCTGAATAATCCTTTCTGCTTGACCATCTATCTAAGGATGAAAGGTTATACTAAGATGAATTTGGGTACCAAGATCCTTTTAGAATGCTTTATAGAAATAAGAGGTAAACTGGGTACCTCTATCTGAAATAATGGATAATGGAATACCATGTAATCTGACCAACTCTCTAATGTAGGGTTTGGCATAATCCTCGGCTGAATAAGAGGTATGAACTGGGAGGAAATGAGCTGACTTGGTCATTCTGTTTGCAATGACCCAAACTAGATCATACTGACAATGAGTTCGAGGCAAACCCATCATGAGTTCCATGTTCACTTCTTCCCACTTCCAAGTAGGAATAATGAAATCCTGCATAGGTCCACTAGGCTTTTGATGCTCTATCTTAACCTGCTGACATATAGAGCACTTAGCCACAAACTCTGCAACATCCCTCTTTATCCCACTCTACCAATAGACCTCCCGCAAGTAACGGTTCATCTGTAACATCCCTCTTTACCAAGTTTTTAATACCCCGAATTTGGTACCTAAAATGCTATACAGTGCTTATGACCTTAAAGGACCACAATCTATCCCATGACTGATATCTATACCTATATACTGTATAATATACTGTATGATTCCAGAAACATGAACTAAAAGGCCATAAGGTTCTAGACTATAACATAACTGATAAAGATATAACATCTGAATGGATTATGAAATACCCAAAACAAAACTGAAATAACATGATAGTCTGAACATGATAGTTTGGAAAGCCTCTAACTGACTGAACTATCTGAATGAGGAGTTGGTGGGACATATCCCCAATTAACTCCAACTAATAAATTAATTAATGAGATAATAAATAAATGATGATGTCCTCGAGAGATGTAGACTCACTGCTAACTCTGACTATTGATACTGGAATGCTACTAATGCTCTGGAGCTCGTGCTTCTGAACCTATGGTATAAGACACCATAGCATAAATGCTCAGTACTTTGAATGTACTGGTATACATGTGAGGTAGGATGAATGCATGGGGTTTATATGCATAAATAATACTAGCTAACTGACTAATATGAACGTGAGAATACATACATGAATACATAGTAACTATATCTGAGATCATGATAACATGAGTTTACTAATAACTAACATGACTGATAACTAATTTCTGATGGCTGATATAACTAATAACATGAGTTCCTGTATCTTCCAGTCCTAAATTTAATAGAACTAGCTGAGTTCCGTACTGTTCTAAGTTGATTGTATCTGACAGTCCTGAATTTTGTAGAACAATCTGAGTTCTAATACTGAGACTGATTGATTGTATCTGACAGTCTTGATTCTGTAACTGAAACTGTGGGAAGTAGTTATCTAACTGACATGCCCAAAATAATGCATTATAGCTGAGTTAGGGTCCAATCTGTAACCCTAATTGGAAGGGTGTCAATACCGCGCCACTGATAAGGATAAGATGTGAGTGACCCTCATCTGAAAGTGTCCCTAAAAGAGAATGGTAGGGCCCTCATCTAACAGTGCTTATCACCTCACCAACCCTCATCTGGCAGTATAGATGTCTCAATTTATGCTGGCTATATATTTTTGGAATGCAAGGATGACTTCTAAGAATCACACCCTTATCTGAAAGTGTGTGTTACCACCCTTGGGTTCACTCAGTGCTAATTCCTACTCCTATCTGAATAGACACTAATCATGGATTACCGAACTAAACTAGACTGAATTAACTTAGTTCTATTGACTAATGAAATAGTACTGAGATTACTGCATTATTGAGCTTTCCTAAATCACATAACTGAATGAGTTCTATGGATCATGGCTTGACTGAGGATATCGTGAAAACATGACACTGACTTTAGGCACACAACTACATTTTTTGGGTACAAGTACCCAGGTCTTGATGGAAGGAAATTGACAAGGCCTGACATTCTTGAATACATGACTAACATTAACAATCCATAATACAATAATTAAAGATATTTCATGGGTATTTGGTTATCATAGCTTGGTACGTGAATAAGATAGCATGTATACATAGCATAATTTCATAAGGCTAACTTATGAGAAATCAAGCAAACCAATTTCAATACATAAGAATAACATGGAAGTCATTTTGGATCACAAATTAGCTATAGTGCGTAATTTTTATCTTCTTAGGCATTTTATCAAACACCTTGCATGCACCCTTAGTGCATAGGCATAATCATTAAATTGACACATTATAAATAATTCCATTTATGGATTTCACTCACTTGCTAATGTAGTTTCATGAAGAACAGATAAATATTCCAACTTGAGAATCATAGAACAAGATAAACATGGTTACAACCAACCTATAACATAAATATAATGATTCATAATTTAAAATAGGGTTCTCGAGCTTTAGGGATGAAAGGAATCTATAAATCAACACAATGCATAGTTCTTGATTTAGCGAAGATTGATGGAGAGAATTTATTGAAATTGAATCCCCAATTAAAACCCTAGCTAGTTCTTGTGAGAAAATTGAGAGAAACTAGTATATTTTGGGTTCCAAAATAGCTGAATCTCATGTTAAAGGGATTAAATAGGGGGGAGGGATAAATTGACCCTTTTAACCCTGGACACAGCTTTTAATCTCAGTGAAATTTTCTCGTTTGGGCCCCTGGAGCAACTCGGTGCTATCACACCATGTCAATGGAATTTGACCACTGGAAAATTATGGGATGGCGCAATGCAGAGCCATCGCGTTGCCACTTCATTTGCGACCTAGAAGATTGGCGCGATGTGGCACTATCATGGACCCCTACTGGAATTTGACAATTGCCATTTTCTCCTGTGGCGTAGTGTGCCATTGACTAAGATGTCACTGTTTTACGATGGGAACTTGAAATAGTCATAACTTCTTACCCGGTTATCGGATTTACGTGAATATGGAAAGCTTATTGAATTTCCCACATGACAAAAAGTGAAAATCTTGAAAATTCCTAATGGAATAAACATCATTCAATTTAGAAGCTAATACTTGACATTCTTAAGACAAAATTAGCTAGGAAACTTTGGGGTATTACAGGTATACACTCATATCAATATACTTTGAAGCACTAATGGACTCCTCTTTAGTCCTTGTGCTATCTCATGATTTCATGGATACTCAATTAGAAATGACCGCATCATTTATATTATAAGCCTTTGCGCTTGAATCACCTGGATAATGAGACATATCTAGTATTATTAGAGTAAGGATAGAATTTGGATAACTTCATATGAATGACGCTATAGCATGAACTAGAGTATGAATGAATAAGAAACAACTCCTCAATTCCCGGTAGCCTCCTGATTATAAGTGTGGTGCAACACACACGTAATCAAGACTATACTAAATACGACTTCATACAAACCATGGGACCATGAACCATGAACCATTCTTTGATACCAAACTTGTCACGACCTGAGCTGAGGCCCTGACCACAATGGGCATTCCTAACCATGAAGGACGGAGAGTCCCCTTCGCATACTATCATAAGCATAATACATACATAAATCAAAGTGCTGAAGATATAATAATATTCAATGGAAACTTATAATCCAAAGTGTATCAATTGAATAATGACAATACAATACTCAAGTTTCATCTACGAAGCCTCTGTTGACCACTAACAGTCTAGGCCTGGACAACGCCCCAATTTGAACCATAAATTTACTTAGAATATATATAAATAGAATGTCTTCCAGTGTAATAGCACGACCTAGGGATACCCCATAGTTCCAACGGTTCTTATGGTCACAAGTGACCATAAGGTAACCTATGAGCTGGTACCTGCTGTGAGCAATGAATAAAATAGGAACATAGAACATGTGCACAAGATAAACTAAGAAGGAAGTATAAATCTAAGTACTGAAATACCAAATTAATCATAAGTCTGAAACATCTAATAAAAAAACTAAAAGTAACTGACTGACTTTCTGAACATTTAAAAGACTGTAAAATAGGTGATAAGTTGATGAGACAGACCCCCAACTAACTCTGACTGACTGAATAAAATAAAATACTAAAATAACTAAATAATCATAACATGTCCTAGATAGGGAAGGAATCAACGCTACGACTACTGTATTATGCTGAGCTGTCTAACCATGGTCGAGAAACTATTCTTCTGAACCTATGATATAGGACATTATAGCGCAAAGAAGAGTATGCGGTCAGTACTTTAAATGTACTGGTATGAGATAAGGTTAGGTTGATATACATGGGGTACTAAGCATATGAAATAAGGACTAACTGAATAACATGAGATAATTAAACATGAATGCATGAAGTTGTAACATCTGAGAATTCAAGACTAAGCATAAATATATATCTAAAATAATTTGTAAACTGAATGACTGAAATATGATAACTGAATAAATGAGAATTTGTATGTTTGGTCAGGCAAACCTGAACTGAAACTATACTAAATACCGTACTAAGACTATGGGAGGTATCATATAATAGAAATGCCCCAATCTGAGTTAATCGAGGTCTAACCTATAAACCGAGTTGGAAGGGTGTCAGTATTATGCCACGGGTACTAACACTAAATGTATGGATCCATTAAACTGGTGTCTAAAAGGACTAAGAAGTTACCCTCATTTGGCAAGTTCTCTAAAGAGATATGTGTTGCCTTCAACTGATAGGTAGACACTTAGTCAACCCTCATCTGGCAGGTAAACATCTCTAACCTACGCCGTCTATATAGTTTTGTAACTTGGGGATTGCTACTAAGGGTCACAACCTCTACTGTCAGGTGATCCCTTATCCCTGAGTTCGCTCGGTGCTAAATCATACTCCTAACTGAACTGACATTGATACTACAATGGACTGAATTTGGCTGAACATTATTATATAACTTATAGTGCTCATCATGACATAAACATCTAAGTATACTAATAAGAGTCATGGATTAACTATATGAGTACTTGAAAAACTAAATTTATGTAAAACACATAGGTATCGTGTGTTCATGACCCATCATCACTGAATGAGCATGATTATGCGATGGCAAACTTGAAATAAAGTAATACATGATTATAGTTGAAAGACCTAAACTTGGCATCTCATCAAAACATGCAAAAATCATATACTTAAACATGAGTATATCTTAAACATGATGAAACAATAGGATTTTATGGCTAAACACATTACTTGAGAATTTATCCTAAAACCAGTTGGACATGACATGGAAATTCCATTACTCAAACATAATACGGTTAATTCTTTTTTAAAATACCTGTAACCATAACTTGTAATTTAATTAACATTAGATTCATGGAATTAGTTCAACTTTAACATTTAAAACTCATAATTTAAAACACCAAAAAGGGTTCTTGGACTCCATGGGTGAAAGGAACCCATGGATGAACATCACACATACCTCACTGGATGAATTCGTGATGATTCTTGGGAATTTACTTAGGTTAGAAGCTTGAATCCCATGATTCTTTGTGTAAGAGTTAGGGTTTGTTCTTGAGGAAAGGGATGCTTTTTTTGAGAGAATATTTGATAAAAAGAGGAAATAATGCTCTTTGGGAACCTAAATTTCATATTTCGGAAGAGGTGGGTGAAGGAGAAATGACCCAAATACCCTTAAATTATGATGAAAAAAAGCTAAACAAAAGGGGAGGGGGCAACACAGGCTCTGGAGCAGCACACTGATGGGGGTGATGAAGGCTTGAAGCATTGCAGTGGAGGGCACAACGTGGGCTAATCCGGGCACTGATACTATTTTGGTGATCCAATCATTCCCTTACGCTTGTCTTAAAATTCCGAAACTCACTCGAGAAACACTTTGAATAACATCGATTATTAATAAAATTAAAAATCAATGTTGTGAGGTTGGGAAGATCAAGAATAAAATGATCAAAGTTTAGGGGTCTTAGAAAAGAGTAAGTCCCAACACTTAGTGAAATTTTAAAGTCTTCGAACCCTTAAACCTGTAAGTAAGAGCTGAAATAAGCTAAGACTTTTACGGGGTATTAAAATATATCTCCCTTGGGAACATTTATACTAGAATGAGACTGGTTTAGCTGGGAGTACTGAAGTAACTAAGATAATATAATGAATATGCATGACTAGAAACATGGTCATAGAAATGAGTCTGAAACATGATACATGAACTAATTTGAATGTTTGTAATGACATGAAATGGATTACATAGATGAAACTGAGAATGGAAGAGAGTCAATCTAAAGAAAATCATCACCTCTAACTGAATCTGAGTTCTCAGAAAAAAGGTGAGGGTACTTGGTTCACATATTTGCTTCTACTTCCCAAGCAGCTCCCTCAACAGACTAATTTTGCCAAAGAACTTTGACCAAGGGAACTTCTTTGTTCCTTAGTCTGCGAACCTGATGATCAAGGATCTCAACTGGACTTATTCATAAGAAAGGCTATCCTAAACATCCATTCTTTCAAATGGGACAACAATAGCTAAATCACTAATAGACTTCTTCAACAGGGAAACAGGAAACACTAGATGCACTGATGTTAAATCTATAGGAAACTCAAGCTCATAAGCCACCTTTCCAAAAGGACTAAAGATTCTAAATGGCCCAACATATCGGGGACTGAGCTTTCCATACTTGACAAATCCCTTCACTTCCTTCACATGTAAAACCTTCAAATAGACTAAGTCACCAAGCTCAAACTCCAGGTCTCTTCTCATCACATCTGTGTAAGATTTCTGATGGCATTGGGCTGTCTTCATCCCTTCCCTAATCAACTGATCTTTTTTTATAGAATCAAACACTGAATCTAGCCCTATCAAAGTAGCTTCATATGCCTCAAACTAACCAATAGGAGATCTATATCTCCTTCCATAAAGAGGCTCAAATGGAGCCATCAGAATACTTGAGTGATAACTGTTGTTATAGGAAAACTCAATCAAAGGTAAGTGATCATCCCAACTATCTCTAAAGTCAATAACACATTCTCTTAACATGTCCTCTAAGGTATGAATGTTCTTTTCCACCTGACTATTTGTCTGAGGATGAAAAGCTATATTGAGATGACCATGGGTACTAAGAACCTTCCTAAAAGCCTTCCTAAAGTGAAAGGTAAACTAAGTACTTCTATCTGATATGATAGACAATGGAATCCTATACAACCTAAAAAACTCCCTAAGATAGAACCTGGAATAATCCTCAGTTGAGTAAGAAGTATCAACTGGCAGGAAAGCAGTTGATTCGGTCATTCTGTCTACAATGACCTATATCAAATCATGACAACGATGCGTACAAGGCAACCCTATCATAAAGTCCATGTTTACCACCTCCTACTTCTGAGTAGGGATACTGAACTCCAGTAATGTGCCACTAGGACTTTGGTTTTCAACTTTAACCTGCTAACAATTAGAATACTTAGCTACAAACTCTGCAATATCCCTCTACATATTACTCGACCAATAGATTTCCCGTAAGTCATGGTACATCTTAGTGGCTCCTGGATGGATAAAGTATCGCACACCATATGCTTCTAAAAGTTTTGCTATCTTAAGTCATCAACACTTGAATCACATAATCTACCCTGACAGTGAAGTACACCATCTCTCTCTTGGGAGAAAACCTAGAACTTTTTATCTCTAACTGTATCCTTTAACTTAACCAAACTAGGATCTCTGTCTTGCTTTTCTTTTATTTTGGTAACCAAGGAAGATTTCGAACCATTCTGAACCCATAAACTACTTTTTTCTGAATCAACCAATCAAATACCTAATCTTGCAAGCTAGTGAACCTCCCTGAATAACTTCTTATTCTCCTAAACATGGGAAACACTACCCATAGACATTCTACTAAGGGCATCTGCCACTACATTGGCCTTGCCCGGATGATACAACACACTTACATCATAATCTTTTAACAACTCAAGCCATTTTCTCTAATGGAGATTCAAATATTTCGGTGAGAACACATACAAAAAGCTTTTATGATCCATGAACACATCAACATGAACTCCATAAAGGTAGTGTCTCCATATCTTTAAGTCAAATACAATAGTTGCCAAGTCAAGATCATAGGTAGGATAATTCTTTTCATGGGGCTTAAGCTTTCTAGAGGTATATGCTATGACCATACCTCTCTGCATCAACACATAACTAAGACCAACTTCGGAAGCATCATAGCAAACCATAATTCCATCTGAACCATCCGAGAAAGTCAATAATAGGGCTGAAGTGTGATGAGTCTTTAACTCCTGAAAACTCTTCTCGCAGGAATCTTACCACCAAAACTACACTTTCTTTTGAGTCATTCGAGACATGGGGGATGCAATAGAAGAAAACCCTTAACAAACTGTCTATAATAGCTAGCCAAACACAAGAAAATCATGATATCTGATAGAGAGATGGGTCTGGGATAGTTTCTCACTACTTTGGTTTTTTAAGGGTCAACTTTAATGCCATCATCAGAAATAATATGTCCAAGGAACGCTAGTGATCATATCCAAAATTTGCACTTAATAAATTTGGTGAACAACTGAAGAGATCTAAGGTTCTACAACACTATTCTCAGATAGTCTGAGTGTGGCGAACATGTCCAAGTACTACTTGAACACCCTGTTCATCAAGTTTATAAAAGTTGTAAGGGCATTCGTTAGTCCAAAAGACATAACTAAGAATTTGAAGTGATCGTACTAGGTTATGAAGGCTTTCTTCGGAATATCACCACACTAGGTTATGAAGGCTTTCTTTGGAATGCCACATTCTCTGACTCTAAGATGATGATAGCTTGATCTGAGGTCTATCTTAGAGAAATAACTAGCACCCTGAAGTTGATAGAGTAAGTCATCAATTAGAGGGAGTGGATAACTATTCTTGATTGTGACTTTGTTCAAATAATGGTAATCGATGCACATTATTAGAGAACTATCTTTCTTACACATGAATAAAACTAGAGCACCCCATACGGAAACACTGGGCTTTATGAAACCCTTATCTAAGAGATCTTTCAACTTCTTAAGCTTGCTGGAGCCATTCTGTAAGGTGGAATAAAGATAGGCTGGGTATCTGGAAGAAGATCTATTCCAGAGTCAATTTGCCCTTTTGGAGGAACTCTAGGAAGATTGAGACTTGGAGTCTTAGAACTAGATTCTTTGAATTGAACAAGATGATAAACACACCACTTTGAAATCATTTTTCTTGGCTTAAGATAAGAAATGATTTGACCCCTAAGCACAGAGATATTTATTTCCTGCTCTCTACACTTTGTATTCTGATACTCACTTTGCTACTTAGGAGCTATAAGTGATTTATTTCCCTATAAGTAAGTTCATATGTCAAATTCCTAAAATTTCCCAAAAAATCCTCAAAATTCCACCTTTTCAGTTAATACACAACTTATCATGCCCACCTGGGACTTTTGACCTTCTTGAGTTTGTCAGAATATCTCCTTACCTAGAAGATTATAAATTAAGCAATTTTTATCATATCCCAAGCCATTCCTTATTCTATTTTACCTACAAAAAGAGAAAAAAAAAAACGTGAACAATAAAATAGCATTCTATCTCCCAACCTGTGCTTAATTTAAAATCACAACACGATGTGGCTATTATGGCTACTCAAACTTCACCAATAAGTCCATGGGTTTCGTCCAATACAACGATTTATTTAACATTGTAGCATAAGGTGGGTACCTTGATTACTCAAAATTCATCAAGGTACCTAAAAGAATGCCCTCCAGGGTCATCACTACAATGGATAACCGACACTACCCCTATATCGGTTGGCTACTTTATAGATAATCATACATTGAATGAAACCTCCTCGATATTGAATAAAAACTTGAGCTTCCCCTTCTTTATATCAATCATCACTCTACTCGTGGCCATAAATTGTCTTCCAAATATAATGGTCATCACAAAGTCAACCTCACCATCAAAAATGACAAAATCAGCAAAATAAAGTTGTCAACTTTCACCAACACATAAAAAGTAATGCACATGGTTTTCTTTATCATACGGTTTGCAGTCAACTACTGCATTGATGTAGTTTCTGAAGGACTTAAACCCAACTTCTTAAAAATAACTAGAAACGTCAAATTAATCTTGGCTCGCAAGTCACATAACACTCTGGCAAGTCTTGATGTCCCTATAGTACATGGGATTATGAATTCTCCGGGATCACTCTTCTTCTATACAAAAATTTAGAAGTGACTGCACTACGATTGTGTAGTCCTCCAACATCCTCAAAACTTGCTTCTTTCTTCTTTGTCACAAATTCTTTCAAAAACTCGGCCAGGTATATGCTCCAAAGCCTCAAAGAGAAGGATGTTTAAACTCAAATCTTTCAATATATTAATGAATCTTTTCAACTTTTCTTCCTTTTTATTTTGTTTCAGTTTTTGAGGAAAAGGTAGGGGCAGTCATGAAATTTTTTTCACTGTAGGCTTATCGACCTTGCCCTTACCATTATCCACATCAACACCTGTTGCCTTGTCTGAATCAATATCAAGTGTCTCATCAACCACAGTGCTATTATTTATTATCACCTCATCAGTATGCAATAGGGGATCAATAGTAGATAAACCACTATACCTAGTTATAGCAAGATAGTGATCATCATTCTTAGGATTTTGGACTGTGTTACTCAAAAAGGTACCCGACTGTCTCTAATTCAACATAGAAGATATCTGCCCAAATTGCTGCTCTAATTGATTTATAGAAGTTGCATTAGACTCAACCTTTTAGGTTAAACCCAGATATTAACCTTAGTATCCTTAAGGCTAGCTTCCTGACTTTCTTGCCCCTTCACTAGTTTGGTCAACCTTGCCTCCATTCTTGATTTGGTATCATGATTGCCCGATAAAATATACCTCTCTCCCTTATCTTTATAGTTGTCCTTTATTCCCCAATCACCATTATATTCCCTACTGCGATCACTGTATCTATCTTCATAATAGTTTCAGCCTTAGTTTCCTTAGTATTTGGCTCAGAAAGCTGCTAATTTGTGATCAAGATAGCCTCCTCCTTCAAGTCTGACTCATATTTTCTAGAGGTTATGCCTCATGAACCTACCACATTCACGTTATTAGAATTCACCATTGCGCATTACTTAGTCAACAACCCAATATCAGTCCTTAGTTGTGTAATCTTTTGCGCCACCAAATCATCAACCACTTTATGATCACTAGAAGCTCCAATGGCGTAGTTCCAGCATCTCTCTTAACCTCCTGAATATGCCATCCTTAGTTGGTGAGAGAAATCTAGTCTAAAAGCTCAGACACAATTTCCCAGCATAGTCATATAAATGCTCCTCCAGTGATTGTGTCTTCCATGTCTCTATAACTAATGTTTAGGGCTCTATGAAATATCTCCGAAAAGCTCATCCCTAAAATATGATGATCAGGTACCATGCTCAACTTTTTCTTAAACCTAAACCAAGCCTCGTACATTAACTCAGAATATAGATTTCTAAAAGTGTATATGTTATCTTTTAACTGCAACGTTCTTGCTGGAGAAAATATAGTTAAGAAATTGCTTGTGCAACTTATTCCATGTAGTGAATGATCCTCTCTAAATCTACCCAACCACAAAGATTCTTCTCTAGTCAATGTAAAGAGGAACAACCTCAATAGGAGTGCCTTTTGGCCTACCCCTGAAATAGTACAAGAAGTGCAGATCCCAAAAGAATTAGCAAGATGCATATTTGCATCATCTGTAGCCAAGCTTAAAAAATACACCTTTCAAGTTCAAGAACTGGATCATGGCACTGGTTATGTCAAATTTCTCATTAAGAGGCATTGTATGAGGAATGATAGCTCATGTTTCTATGGGCTCAATGTATCCCATAGACTCCTTATCATTGTATGGCTAAAAGTATTAGTATGATAGGATTACTTGAGCTGGACGACCTTGAACTCTATCTCTGGCACGCCCCAAAATCAGGTCATGTCATATGTGCTTCTCAAGCACAACTTGGACCAGATATCGCCCCGTTAACCCAACCTAAAAATATATTAAATTCATAAGTGTTGGATGAACTCCAACCAAATATCAAAGCAAAAGAAAATAAGGCTTTTAGTCAATACATAGACAATATCTAACATTTCATTAATAACAATAATCTAGTCAATATACATAAGTCCACACTCACCTACAAAACCTCTACAAATCCGATGCCTAAAACATGTCAGGACATGCCCCCCAAAATAGCCAAAAATAAGTCTAAATAAATAAAGTCTATGACTTAAAGTTAAAGACTATGAAATGTATGCATTGTGGAAATGGAAGCTCACCACTTCAATGTCAACACATGATCCGCCTAAATCTTGGTCACTGCGTAGAAAAAGAAGAAAAAGCTTGGAAATCTATGTCGTATGGGGACATAGAATCCGGAGATTGTTAGCGATTAGAGCGCTAGCATGTATCTCGAGGATAAGGATAAAATAGTATGGTAGTTCAATCCAAGTCAAACTATCATTTGAAATCACATTTACATTAGCATAGGAATATATGAAGAGATAAATACACATGTTTATATATAGTGTACCAAGTTATGGGAAGAGTCATAGCAATAATTCTTAAAGCATTCATTCATGAGAAATGAAGTGAAAAAGTTTCAACCTTTCACCTTACCAATTTTAGAACCTTAAACTTTTTTGTTACATTAGTCAAGGGGATCCGAGCCTTAAGCCAACTCAACAAATTCAACCAAATTCATTAGGCAAGGGACTCAAACCAAGAGCAATTAATTGGACTAGGGAATCGAATCACTTGTCATTTCATTGGGCGAGGGACTCCAACCACAGACATTTCATTGGACTGAGGACTTGATCCACTAATTATTCTATTGGGTGAGGGACTCGAACCACTAGACATTCATTGGAATAGGAACTCGAACCACTAGTCATTTCATTGCCATTATTAGACGACATTTGAAGAACCCCTTTAAGTTAATGCTATAACATCCATTCAATCTATTTCACATTTAAGGACTTGAATTACTTACCCAAATCAACACCATACGGGACAATAAGGTCTTCATGGAAGTATTCATCTATTAACCACTTTATAAGGCCAATGCCTTCATTCAAATCATTAACTAATTCAAATTATAGTCATCAAGACCCTTACAAGACTTTCAAGCTTCATTAGCCTTTCTATACCATACTTTAGTTCCACACACAATTCAAGTTCATGTTTAGGGAAATGAACCCCTTTCATAGACATCAACCAACATGGTCATAATTTAACTAATTACATGGATAACAATATAATTACAATACCGTTTATCAGCCATTCATACTTATCGGTCCATCACACCATCTAAAGTCATAAATTAATCCATTACATGATTAACAAGGTTCGTATAAACTATTTACCAAGCATTTATGTTCATTATGACTTAATACATAGACAACGATGCCATTACCAACCACTTATCAAGTATTTACATTCATTATAACAATATCATATCCCACTCATGTTCATTAGACCAATACTATAGTTCAATACACCATTAACATGTGACTAGACATTTCACTTAGATATTTTCATGAACACCTTGTGTGCATACCTTTATCAAGGCCAAGTTCATGGTAAAATTCATTAATATTAGGGTTAATTAAGACCCATTTGTTAAACCACATACAAGAAACACGCACCTATGAAAACCACCACCAAAATCATATATAAGCACAAGTTTAAGAAAGAGCAAACATTATTCATCATTTGACAACAAAAACCCTTTTAATTTGATTTTAAAATCACCTTGTTCACTTATTAATCCAATTGTGAAATACATGGATTTTGAGTTATTTAACATGGGAGAGAGATACATGGCTTATACAAGTTGATTTATTGAAGAACATGACACCTCTCTTGCCTCTACATGAACCCTCTTCAAACCCTAGCCCCCAATCTTGTTTCAAGAACTTTTGAGAGTGTTTTGGAACCACACAAATGTTATGAGAGGCTAAGATAACTTATATAGTGAGGGGACATTAGGGTTTTATGGTGGGAAATGAACATAGGGTCCTTAGTTAAAAGATGGATATTGACCACAATGTTGGGTATGACTCACTTGAGTCAACCGTACCCTATAGTATGAGTGGTACCCTAAGTCGTACCCTAGGCTCCACCTAGGTCATCTATATTTATCATGGTACGAATTCACAGGTTTGACTCATATCCACAGGGTATGACTCATGACCTAAACTATACATAACATTCGTACCATAAACAATCCACTCTACACCAAGTGTCAAGCACTATACGACATACCTAGGTATGACTCGTACCTAAGTTTATGATTGAGGAGATCCTAACTTGTATAGTGGATAGTAAGCTACCCTACTTGGCTGCTCAAGATACAAGAGGGTAGGTGAGAGAAGGTAAAACTCGTACACAAGGGTACGAGTGACTCACCTAACCGTATCTTGGTTAGAATGCACTATTTAAGAGACTTTTCGTAAAGTTCAAAGCCTAAATGTTTCAATTCTCCCACACTTGGATCATTTGTCTGCGAATGACACGTAAGGAAAGTATAAACACAATATAACACATTATCATCCATCAAATCAATCTTTAAACAAGTTATAACAAAGTATACAACAAGAATACAACACCCATCATGACCACCATTGATAGACTATTCATTATATTGGCCTTGGGATTCAAACCAATCATTTATAAAAAACACTTGATCAATTCAAAGCTTGGGGACTTGAACCCATTTTCTACCAAAGACATACATAAAATCAAGAAGATTAGCACATACCTAGATCACGAGTTTCTAGAACAAGAGATGAACACGGATACTTGGACTTCATGTCCTCCTCCGCCTCTCAAGTAGCTTCATCGGACTGTTTGTTCCTCTATAGAACCTTTGCCAAAGCCACTTTTTTATTCACAACCGGTGAACTTGCCGATCCAAGACCCTCACTGGGATCTCCTAATAGAACAAAGTGTTCAAAATGTCCATATCCTCCAAAGTAACAACCAAGGAAGGGTCACCCATACATCTTCACAATACAGAGACATGGAAAATCGGGGAAATAGAGTTCAATCTAGAAGGTAACTCCAACTCATACGCAACATTGCCAATCCTTTACAAAATCAAATAGGGACCAACATAACAGGGATAAAGATTTCCTTTTTTACTGGATCGCATCACTCCCTTCATGGGAGATATTTTTAAGAATACCTGTTTGCTAACAATAAACTCTAAATATTTTTCCCTTACATCTCCATAGGAATTTTGGCAAATTTGAGCTATTTTCAACCCATCACAAATCACTTTCACCTTCTCTAAGGATCGGTGAACTAGATTAGGGCCAAGTAACTTACCCTCACTAGATTTGTACCACCCAATAGGAGATCAACACATCCTACCATACAACACCCCAAAAGGCACCATGCCAATGCTAGAGAGCAAGTCTGATTCAAATTACAGTTTCCCAAAGACACACCACTACGAGTGCTTGAGTCTAGCTATGCACCACCACTTTCATGTTCAATCCTATTCAAAGATAAAAGGGGTTAACTTAAGCCATCGGGCTATATTTCTTACATCCATCCTGAACACTACTCCGCTCCATTATAATTATCATATGCAAATCATAAGTAGACGACATAGGAAAACTATAACCAAAAATTAGCTAAAATCACCAACATATGATTTAAAAATAAAAATCACAACACAACTATGCCATAAAACAATTCATACACATGCCTTCCTAAACCTCTTAAGCACCCAACACGACTATTGGTATATCTACCAACCGCATTATTAAAGCCTACCACTTTTATACCTGTGATATGATCTATCCTTCCTAAGATATCACACCCTCTATCATTTTTACAAAGGTTTTCGCCATCCACTCCTTTCAAAAACCTTAGTTTTAAAAGTCTCCCTAGAATATCCCCACTTAGGGACTTGTATATTTCCCCATTTAAAAATATCACACTGTTAGCATAAGAAAATCATTAAGGAACCAAAGTACAAGAATTATCCATGCCACTTAAGGCAAGATAGAGATCCCCAAAACAAGAAACGACACCATAGGCATGAAGGCTTTCATAGTAACTATATAGGTCAAAAGTGAGACCCATCCCAATGCGACATACTAAAAGATGAGTCCTTAGGATTGTACACCAAATGACACACCACCGTGTATACCATTGGTAACAGAATGTAAGGTCGAGACTCATACCTAGGGAACAAAACTTATGCAAGATGCAAACCTGAGGCTTAAGTGATAATAGAATAAATTCCACACCAGTAGAGCACCCTCTCGACTTAGATATGAGAGAATCACTAGAGTAAGAAACCCGACCTTTCCTTCGAGACCACCGCTAGAATAAAATTTAAGATCAACCTTTGACCTTCCTCTTATTACACCAACAAGTACAACACTCTGCTCCAATGGGTATCACCGGAGAGGTACCTTAGGGATACTTGGTCTTCCTATACCCAAAACAATTTTACAAAGGAGGAGTAAGAGTTGGACAAGTGTCTAAAATAAGACCGATCCCTCACACAACCTCCATATTAACCAAATCAAAGAATTCCACGGGGGCATTGGTCAACCCAAAGGACATGACTAAGAACTCATAGTGACCATACCGAGTTCTGAAGGCAACCTTAGGGATATCTTCTTCCCTAACCTTAAGTTGATGATAACCCAATCTAAGATTAATTTTAGAGGGATACTTTACACCTTGAATTTGATCAAACAAATCATTGATTCTAGGGAGAGGATACTTATTCCTTATGGTCTCTTTGCCCCATGAAAAATAATCAATGCACATATGAAAAAATCCATCCTTCTTGCACATAAACAACATGGGAGCACTTCAAAGAGACATACTAGGACGAGTGTTCAGAATAAGGTCAACCCCAAAATTGATTTCCCAATTAAGAGGAATATCAGAAGGATAATTAGGGGGAACATTGGGAAACTCATTGACCAAAGAACGAACACTAGGAAAGAACCTTCCATGTTAGAACCATTAACTTAAGCCAAATGATACAAAAGTCCTTCTGAGATTTACTTATGGACTCTACGATATGAAATGAATCTCCCTGTAGGCACCAAAGAACCATATTACCATACAACGACCAGCTCATTAGGGATATATGAATGGGTCAGACAATATAAAGAAACAACACATTAACGTAACCAATCTATCCCTAGGACAACATCAAAATCAACCACGCCTAACTTTATCAAGTGTACATGTGTTTTTTTTACCAATAATAGATACCATACACCTACTATAGACTCGCTTAATAACCTAGAGTCTTTTACTAGGAGTAGAAATAAAAAGGGAATTGAGATACTCTCAGGACAAAAAACTAAGATGCATAGTCATATATGGGGTCACATAATAAAGAGGGGAGTAGGGGTCAAATAAATAATACACAATATGAGAGAAAAGTTTAAACATACCCGTATTAGTATCAAAAGGTGCCTTAAGCTCCCAAGGGATAGTAAGAACATTGGGATAATCTATACCAATGTCAAAGCTAGAAGAGGCACCCCTAGGTGCAAGGGCTTGAGAAATGGCAACCGATACCCTTTTTGCCTAAGCGATAATCATTATTGGGACTCCTATTGTATGTGACCTAATTGGTCATTTTTAAAACACCGATTATTTCATTTCTCATAACAACCATGATGTGATCGACTGCAAAACAAACAAAAAAAATAGCTGAGTGAGGATTAGGCACCGCTGACCTGATGTTGGGCACCTTGTGCCTTATGAGGGTTACTAATTTTAAAATACCTACCTCTTAATGAGTTTGGGTAGGGAGAATTAGCCATGGAATGGAGGCTAGGACCAACCCAATACTTTATCTTGGAACACATTTTACCAACCTGAGCCAACAGAGAAAAGAAGTAACAGAACCCAACATTTTGAGGTGACTAAGGCAAAGTGTCACCCCAAAAGTTAGGTTAGTAGGGTGGAACCTCTCGAGGATAGTCAGATGTCAAACCCTTGACCAAGTCTGAATCCTAGAAATTTGATGAGCTTTGTTTATATTACCCTTAGTTAGGATAGAAGGGCTCGTCGGAACATCAGATCTTTTTGGATTAATGATCTCAAAGATGAGCAAGCAAAAATCACAGGTATCCAAGACCTTATACTCTAAATAGCTTAAGATTAAAAAATAAGAAAGGGAAATATTCCTAAATGTCTCATATCCCCTCTTTTATAAGTATGGCGCATTACACACCCATAAAAGAGCCTCTACTTGACACGACTTTGTGGACTCCCAAATGACTATAAACCTAGCCTTAGATACCAACTTGAAATGCCCCAAAACTAGGCCGTGTCGTATGGGCATCTCAAGCCTAACGTGGATCAGAGATCATCCCATTAACCCAACTTAACCATCTATTCAATTCATAAATATCAGAGCAAAAAAGAAAGCTAATAGTAAATACATAGAAAATATCTAAAAATTCATTAATGACAACAATCTAGCCAATATAACCAAGTCCACAGTCATCCACAAAGCCTCTACAAATCTGATGTCTAAAATATGTTGGGATATGCCCCCAACAATAGCCAACACTAAGTCAAAATAAATAAAGTCTATGACTTAAATTAAAAGTCTATGAAATGTATGCCTTTCAGAGAATAGAATCTCACAACTTTAATGTCAACAGACGATCCTTCCAAACAATTGGTAATTGTATAGAAAATAATGGAAGCTTTGGAACCTATGTTGCATAGGGACATAGCATTTAAAGATGGTTAGCAGTTAGAGTGCTAATATGTATCTCAAGGATAAGGATAAAATAATGCGTTAGTTTAATCCAAGTCAAACCATCATATGAAATCACATTTACATTAGCATAGACATATATGAATAGACACATACACATGTGTATACATGGTATACCAAGTCATGGGAAGATTCATAGCAATTATTTTGAAAGCATTCATTCATGAGACATGGAATGAAGAACCTGTAACCTTTCACCTTACCAATTCTAGAATCTTAAAATTTTTTATTATATTAGTCAAGGGGATCCAAACCTCAAACCAAGTCAACCATTTCAACTAAATTCTTTTGGCAAACCACTCAAACCATAAGCCATTCATTAGACTATGGACTCAAACCACTAGTAATTTCATTGGGAGAGAGAATCTAACCATAAACTATTTAATTAAACTGGAGACTCAAACCACTAGTCATTCTATTGGGTGAGGGACTCAAACCACAAGCCATTTCATTGGACTAGGGACTAAAACCACTAGTCATTCCATTAGGCGAGGGACTCAAACCACAAGCCATTCATTGGACTAGTGACTCAAACCACTAGTCATTTTATTGCCATTATTATACGTCATTTAAACTCTTAATCCCTTTTAGTTCATGCATTAACATCCATTCAATCCATTTCACATTTAAGGATTTGAAGTATTTACCCATATTAAGGTCTTCATAGGAGTATTCTCCTATTACCATTTTATTAGGACAATGCTTTTATTCAAATAATTATTCCATTCAAATTATAGTCTTCAAGACTCGTACAAGAAATTCAAGCTTTATTAGCCTTTCTATACCATACTTAAGTTCCACACATAATTAAAGTTCATGTTTAGGGAAATAAATGCCTTTCTTAGCCATCAACTAATATGGTCATAATTTAACTAAGTACATGGCTAACAATATCATTACAGTACCATTTATCAACCATTCATAATTATTGGGCCATCACAAAATCTAAAATCATAAATTAATTCATTACAGGATTAACAAGGTTCTTACCAACCATTTACCAAGCATTCATATTCATTATGACTCAATACATGGCAAATAATTCCTTTACCAACCACTTATCAATTATTCACATTTATTATAATAATATTATATCCCATTCATGTTCACTAGACCAATACCATAGTTCAATACACCATTAATATATGACTAGACATTTCACTTATACATTTTCACAAATACCTTGTATGCATACCCTTCTCAAGGCCAAGTTTATGGTATAATTTATTTATGTTAGGGTTAATAAAGTCCAATTTTTTAAATGAAATACAACAAACACACACATATCAAAACTACCACTATTATCATATATAATCACAAGTCTAACCAAGAGCAAACATTATTCTTTATTTGACAACAAAAACCCTATTAATTTGATTTCAAAATAACCATGTACACTTGATAATACAAGTGTGAAATATATGTTTTTGATTTATTTAAAAAGAGAGATATATGTTTAATACAAGTGGATTCAATGAAGAACTTGACACCTCTCTTGCTTTTAGACGAACCCTCTTTAAACCCTAGCCTCTAATATCGTTTCAAGAACGTTTAAGAGTGTTTTAGAATATTTTATCCACCACACAAATGTTATAAGAGGCTAATATGACTTATATAGTAGGGGGAATTCAGGGTTTTGGGATGGGAAATAACCATAGGGTCCTCAGTTAAAAGTTAGAAATTAACCACGAAGTTGGGTACGGCTCACTTGAGTCAACCCTATACCCTAACTCGTATGCTAGCTCCACCTAGGTCATATACACTGATGATCGTATGAATTCACAACCTTGAGTCATATACAAAGGGTATGACTCATGCCCTAAATCATATATAACGCTCGTACTGCAAATAGTCCACTCTAAACAAAGTGTCAAGCACCATACGACTTACCTTGGTATGACTCGTACCTTAGTGTATGATTGAGGGGAGCATAATTTGTATAGTGGATAGTATGATGCCCTTATAGGATACTCATGGTATGAGAGAAAAGGTGAGAGAGGGTACGACTCATACATAAGTGTATTACTGATATACCTAATCGTATATTGGTCAGCATACACCATTCAAGAGACTTATCCTAAGGTCCAAAGCTTATGTCTTTAAATCTAGATTACCATCATATTTTTCTTGACAATCAACTACCATTCTTGTCCTATCTAGCTCTGCCTATTGAGCTAACTGCTGAACTTCAGTTTCCCTTCTCTAGTTAGCTACATCTGCTAACAATCTAACAACAACTCTAACTTTTATCAACAATGTTTTATGGATTACCAAAATTAGTTGGGAGGTACAATATTTGAGTCATCCTAAACCTGTTCAAGATATTCATCACTTACGTGTCCTACCATCATACGATTAGGCTATAAAATTCTCTTAGGACTCAAATATGGTGGTAGTAAGGGATTTTATTAACTCCTACTATTATGCATATACCAGCGTATCCCCAACTAAAAGAAAAAAATAAAAAATTAGGAAAAATCTGATAATCTTTAATTAACTCAACACCAAAATTCTCTAGCAACGACACCAAAAGTTTGATCAATACCCAAACTACACCTCTAAATTGAGTATAGTAACACAACTTAGGTTAGTTCAAACTAATAGGGAATATGCTTGATTTGTATCACTCATTTGCTGAAATCAATAAGTAGTGTAGAAAGTAAATTAGGGGTTTGTAGTAGTAATGTCAAACAAGTAGTAAATCTTAACTTTAGTTGTAATCAGTCAAAAATGAACACTAGGATAGTGTTCCCCCTTAGCTTCTCAACTTAGTGGGTTTATTATGTTTCATTGAACCAACCACAATACCTTGTATGCAATATTTGATATGTTATGTACCATAAATGTCTTGTGGACTTTTTAACAGATTTCATCCTTAACTTTAAAATCTCAAGATAATGCATCACTAAACCTTATCCTAGATCCTAATTAACTATTAACTTTTGAGTATCGAGTTATTAGATGATAGATAACTGTCTAACATAAATGATACTGATTAGCCTAGATCAATAATTAATCTTCAAATTACCATGTAATTATCTTTTCCTGGTCACTGCTCCTCTTATAGAGTAAGTAGTAATAGTCTAGTCCGGATCCTAATATTTGCAACCGCTAAGAAATCTATTAGACTAAAGATAATATAGTATATGCAAGAATACTGATTTAGAATAGCTTAGCAATTCCTCTACTTCATCAATATGCTACTATTCCCATAACCCTAGTTAAGGGCTTTAGCCGCTCATGCTTGTTAATGAATCAAGGAATTCATCATTTAAGACATTCAAACAATATCAAAATGACTAATGAATAAAACCCAAAGTCTATAACTGATTTAACAACCAAAATCAATACAAAGCAATCCTACGATCAAAATCTGAATCTTGGAATAAAATATATATTTGTAAGTGTTAAGAGTGTATAAACTATCTATAAAATATCAAAAGGGTATTTATAGGATACAATGAAACTGAAAAAATAAAAAATCGAACAAAAAAGGAAAATTATGATCGGTGGCCACTTACTTGGTCCACTACGACAGGTAAGTGGCACTTACACCCAAAAATGCCTCAATAAGTAGCCAAAAACTTCAATTTTCATATTTTTATTTAGTTTAGCATTCAAAACCTAATTTCTTGCAAAAAATATTGAAAACACATTATATCTCACAAACCAACCTAAGAAACTTAAATATTTTCATCATTTTAAGCATTGAAAGTGGCATAAATCCATAGCACATCATGCTCATAACTACTTCATCCCTTTGAGGTTCAACATTGAGGATCCTGCATCTATTTATGGATACCTTGCTACTAGGTATAAAATTCAGTTTATCAAGTAATTTCTTAGGCCAGAATTGGGTATATTGGTGTTTATCAGGGTTCTTTATAAATTTTAGAGTACGTCATTAGGTTTCTTGAGTGGGCCAAGTGAATTTCTATTCTATATCCCTATGAGCTAGATGTGGTGCAAGGATTTATTTAAAGATCAAAATTGCTACTCAACTTAGAGTCAGAGAACTTGATAGTAGTTGGGTCTTCTTTCTCTCAGGTTGTTGATCATGCGAAGGCCACAGAGAGAACATGTATTTATACTTATTGAGGTGGTAGAAAGAGGATATGCCATCAATATAGTGTTATTAGTATTTCATCTATGAGTGAGGATTCTTCTAATAAAGTTCAGCTTCACTTGCAGCCCGTCGACTTTATATAAGTGGCATTTTATATTATGGGTGACTAAGGTTAGTCATAGTGGTTATAATAGGTATATTTCTCATCAAACCTTATAGAGCTTTTGATATGGGTTTTCAGGCCATGATTGTCATTCTAGATCAAGTATGTAATACCTTAGAGCATTATAGGGTCTTATTTTGGTTGAGTGGAGAGATAACATTAGTTTAAAGAGTTCCCCGAATGCGAGTTGGTTGTTAACACAAAATTAATATGCATTCCCTGACAGGCTAGAGTTTTTGAGGTAGGCTATCACTATAGAAAGGGTGATCATGGTAGTATAGAGTGCTTTTAGCCTCAGTTGGCCAGCTATTTAGGCTCAGTTTTTGTTTCTCATTAGGGTGGGACTTTAGGAGTTTTCTACGACTGCAAAAAGATTGGTCACTAGTTTAGTGAGATTCCCTAATATGGGATTACTAGTCATTCATCTCCTTTAGAATAACCCCGGGATATTGTGGTATCTTCACTTACAGAAAGTATATTTGGTGCCTCAATTGATGATTTAGTCTGTCTGAGTTTGGACCCATTAGGATTTATTCTTATATAGACCCATCAAGCATGTGGTTAAAGATTTCACCATGTTAGGTATGGTTATATTTCTTGCATTTACCTTTTCATTTGTGTGTGCTAGGGTTTTGTACCCATCGATGGTTATATGTCTTGATAATTTCATATTGGTTATCGTGTGCCTTGTTATTGAGTTAATGATTATATGACTACCCCATGGATTGTTTTTTAGTAGTGGATGGAGTAAATCTATATTTACATTTTCTCCCTGTAAGTGTAGCATTGGGTTTGATTCCTATTTACCTTGGCATGTCGGCCTTATTGTGGCCTTTGATTTTTACTTTCTACTGACTTTTATTTTTGTACTGCCTATTCATTATATTATTAATTATATTGCTAAAGTTATTGTTATTGTTTGATGTAATTGATCCTTGCTTCATAGATGTCTAGATTGATAGCATCTAGTTAGAAATTCCTATTTATATGGTTCTTAATCATTGGCCTGAGCAGTTATAGCTTTATTAGATGATTTGTTTTCCTATAGTGAGGTGACGATTGGTTGCTTTACTCTTGGTTAGCTAAGCTAGATTGATTTGTAATATATTATGGTATTGAAGGTAAGTTGACCTTTTGTGGGTCTATTATGGTTCTAGAGTTGGTGATTTAACTACATCACCTTTTCTTTAGTTTGAGATTCTTAGACTTGCCTCTTTGGTTTCAAAGGCATTTTCATTGGCTATACCTCTCTATATAGCCCATTTTGAGATTGATATATTTAGGATCCATTCTTCATTTATGGATATTTGCTCGCCCGATAGTTGTTTGATATTGATATTTAGATGACTTGGATTCATCTCTTAGATTTGATGGATTCATCTCCTTGTGATGGTTTTATCTTGGTGTAAGTATGGAGATTAGATACTTCTTTCATGCTGTGATATGGTTTTTATCTAAACTGGTGTTAGAGAGTTAGAGGTAGATGATCTTTCCCATTATCATTTTTTGACTTGGAAAATTAGAAATTCTTTATCTTGAGTTGATAGGTTCATTTTTGGGTAGTAGTCTTGACCTTGACATTGATGTTCAGATTCTCGCATTCTTTCTCGATGATGTGATTCATGGATTGGTTGACCTATGATTTTCCTACTTGGGAGGATTAAGGAAATCCCCATTTTTGAGTTTATTCGGCCTAATAAGAGTTGTTAGAGTGCTTCTCCATGATGATTTGCCTATGAGTTTTCCTTGCTAACACGGAGTATTGGACTGGTTAGTTACGGCTAATGTTGTATTTCTTTGAGTTGCTACAGATTTTGCTATTACTAGCGTGAGTTACAACCTTGGGGAGTTCTTGATTAATTTTTGATAGTTCATGAACTCCAACGGATATGGAGTAAATTTCTTGTATTTTTAGCCGGTGATTTATTCTCTATTGTGATTTTATTCTCCAACTATGTTTTGATTGTGGCTCAGAATGATTTAGTATAGATGTGCATAATTTAGAGAGTATAGTTGATGTGAGTATTTGACTTTAGTTTGGATTTGTTTACTCAATTTTGGATTTAATGCCTTGGAATAGTGATTTGGAAGAGATGATAGATCTAGAGTATGAATGCCTACACATCTTCAAGTTTAGTTTAGGTAGTGTAGATCGAGCGGTTCATCTTTGATATTGAGATTTCAGCTTGTAGCTGTAAAGCTTGAGTGCAACCTTTGTTTTAGATTTGTCTTAGTTTGGGTTTCATTTATAGGCTGGTTGAGCCTACTCCATGGTTACCTATTCAACCTTCCAGACTTCTGATGGATCATAGTTGATTGGTGTTCAGATGATAGCCGATGGACCCAATTTTGGTTCCTTCAGCTTTGACATCTAGTCTTTAGTTTCTTTGAGATTTTTGGGTGATATACACAGCAAGAGTAATAGGATCTAGTTGGATTCAACATAGCTTCATTCTCAGTTGATAGTACATCCTAGAGCAGATCATTTAGTAATGAGTAGTTATGCCTTGAACTTCTACAATTTAGTTTCGAGTATCATCGGACCAGTTATACCATTGGCATAGACTGCACACTATGATTATTTCTATTTATGAGCCCAAATAATACCTTATGAGCTTATTCTTATGTATGCCATATGGAATTTCAGTAGATCAGCCTTAGTTCTTCATGTTTTCTAAGATGAGATTATGCAGATAGGACTCAAGTAACTTTTCTCCCTAGATTGGAGTAGATTTCAGGTGTGTAAGGGTAAAAGAAGGTTATATGGGTTTGGAGTCGGTTGTATGAATCATGCGTTGTTTTGTTGGCTTGGATAAGCCTTTGTTGATTGGTGGAAATACTAAGATAGTATAAGTATGTTATGGATAGATTTATATGCATCATCATTACTCAATTCAGGTAGAGAGTAGTTAATGGTTGAGGATGAGTTTTGGCTATTTGGAAGTGAAGTGAGAGAGCTGGTTGAAAAAGAAATACCTATAGAAAAATTCCTTGGAAGTTTTCTCTCTTCTTAGAGGATATATGGAAGGTTATGCTTTGAGCATGCGGGCCCAGTACCTTGTTCTTTTGAGCTTTAGATATCTTTTTATCCATTGACTTTTGTGTATGAAAGTCCTTTTACTAGTGGATATTGTAATGAACCTCTAGGTTATTTCCTTGATTTTTGTGAATGTTCATCGCTTCAGGCCATTCCACAATAGCTATAGGTCATTTATGACTTATCAAAATTGTAGGCTCGATGATCGAATAGTTTGTTTAGGTTTTATGCTTATTTTTTTATTTTAGTTTTCGTTGTTTAGGATTTTCTCTCGAACCTAAAATCATACTAGATGACCTCGGATTAGAATTCTGATAGTGCCATCAGCTCTGGAACATCAATTTTAAGATAGGCAAACCCTTGGTTTAGGTCCCAAGGCTTCCAAACTCGTTTTAGGCTACTCGGCGGATTATGTAAAAAATGGAACTATACATTGGGGCCCCACATTTAGTTGAAATGCTCTTTGATTTAAGTTTTGAGGGTTCCATTGAGTCTAGAATGTCAAATTTTGTTTGGTTTCATAGTCCGTTCGCATATACAGTATTTCAAATGAATCCCTAGGGCTTGGCAGAAACTTGAAAGTTATCCAAATCTCAACTATATCTAATATTGTGGTGCATTACGATCATGATTACTAGATAGGGTAGCAAGTGTTACGATCGCAAAACATTTAGTTGTGAATGAAACTCCTTTACTAGTCCTTCAGAACAAGATCATAATAAGGGTAGGTCACGATAGCGACTTCTGACCCTATCGCAATGAACCACGATCTCTAATGTTGGGTCACGATTACGAGACTCGGGAACCTAGGATATGTATAAATACCCCTTTCTTAGCCTATTTTGGCCATTTTATCGTCCATTTCCAAGAGAACTAAACCCTAGAAGTTGGGAGAACTTGGGATTGAAGTTGTAGATGATTTGGGGAGCTTGGTTATCAATCATTCCATGATTTTCCTTCTAATTCATTGTAAGATTCCTTCAATTTCTTGATAAATTCTTAGAAATTAGGGCTTTGAATTTTTCAACTTTAAGGGCTGATTTGAGACGTCATTTGTGTTCCGCTTGTGCACAAAGTTCAACATAACTTTTTTATCCTTCGAGGGACCTTGTGACAGGATTAATTTTTAATTTCATTAGCGGACCCTATATATCCGTTCTTGAACTGAAATTTGACTTGACCCATTATATGGTAGTATGGGTCTTGTTTTACTCTTAATTATACATAGATTATGATTTTAATAATGTAGTAGCATTTTGGGATCATGGAGTGAAGACGAATGATTTGGGCGTGATTTAAGGATTTCCAGTTCAGCTTAAAGGTAGGCTTTTATCTGCTTTTCTTTACAAGATGATGTGTTTTATATATTGCATATGAATGTGAATGCTAAGATTGATTATGGGTAGAACACTGTGACATAGTCTTGATTATTGAAGCTTGGGGATTAGATGAGGGATTTGACCCATAAGGTGAAATACTTGTTATATTCCTAAGATCATATTATCTTATTCATAGATTAAGCTAATTTATAGGATGGTTATAATACGATGCTAGGTTTGGGATGTGGTTTACGTGTTGGAAGTGTGTTTAGTATGATTAACCTTACTGGGACTATTTTAGTGATCTTGAAATCGTAATTATGTTGGGGTTGACTTAATTGCTCATGTACTAGGTGGAATTCATATCTTAGGATTTATTATGGCTTATGTACCACCTAGAAGTAAATTAGATACTTTACCTAATCTTGGTTACAAAATCACCTAAATATGGATTTTGAGGATTAGAAGTAGGTTCCTTCGGCCCACCAAAGGCCAAGACTTGCATTATCCTTGTGGACTTATTTACACATGTTAGACATATTTGAGACTATTGAGCCTTTGGTATAAGGTTATTTTGTGACTTAGTGAATGGTGATGGTTTTTCCAAAATTATGATTAATGGATTGAAACCATGATATGGCCTATCATCATGCCTTACTATATAGCCATAGACATGATTATTGATATATTATGCCTCTTAGATGTGAGATGCCTTATAGATATGATATGTATCAGAGATGTGAGATGCCTCATAGAGATAATTTATAGCCTATAGATACAATATGCATCTAATATATGCTATGGCTTATATATATGAGATGGCTTATTGATATGATTGTTTATATGGGTTCCATATATGTATGTGGGCCTAAGGCCGCGATTATGAAATTGTAACTATTTCGGACACATTATTCGGCCCAAGCCATGGTTTGATATTGATTGGATTTCGGGAACTGTTTATCCTTGTAGAGGATGTGACTGTAGTTTATAGATATATTGATTCTTACGGTTTCATTATTCAGAATACAGGTGATGACATGCATAGATTCTGTACATTCATGATAATTAAATATGGTAAATGGTACTATTCCAACTAAAATATGACATTATTACTATTTTTTTCCTAAAAAGGGATTAAAGCCCACTTTTCACCTTAAAGGCAGATTTCTTCATCACAATAATTTTACTGCCTTAATCAATAACCATGTGTAAAGAGAGTGGAAATGATGATTTAAAGATTTGATCGAGATGGATTTTGGTCTATAATTTTGATACTACTACTTACTCCATCCGTGAGAGATTCCGACCCCTTTCTACACTTTTGTAATGATTTAGTCCCCAAGTTTTCCCTGGGTAATAGATTTATAAATTTATACTCTTTTTAGACACAACTTAAATCCGTGCACCTATTATAATCTATATGTCCTTCTCTCTGGTATAGGACATAGAAGGATGATGGTATTAGTAAATCTATCCTCCATGCCGCGTCCTTATCACAGAAGCTAAGTGGTGTGGCACGCCACTATCACGGAGGCATACTGCCTTGGGGTTCCAAAATGACCCCGAAACCCTTCTGAAAATTCCAAAACTTTCCCAAAATGAACTTTTAACATACCTAATCATAATTCAAATCAAAAATCAATATTATGCACACGAGAGGGTCAAAAATAAAATCATCAATTTTTTTACGAGGTCTTACATTATCCTTGCTAGGATCATTCGTCCATGATGAGGTGTTAGGAAACCTTTAGCATTAATATAGAGAGAATGAAGTAGAATCAAGGACAAACTAAAAATGTGACTAGAGGGAAACAAAACTCATACCATAAGCACTTTCGTCCAACATGAGAAACAAGAATAGGTACTTGACTCTCATATCTTATTTACATTCCCATGTAGTTTCTTCTACCTTTTGATTCCTCCAAAGTCCTTTACTAAAGCTATATCCTTTGTGCTCAATCTACAAACCTATCTATCCAATATTTTAAATGATACATCCTCACAAGACAGCGAATCTACAACACCAACATCCTCAACAGGTACAATCAAATAAGGGTCACCTACACACTTCTTAAGCATTGACACATGAAAAATGGGATGAATTGAAGCCAAATACACTGGTAACTCTAACTCATAAGAAAAATTCCTATTTCTCCTTATAATCAGATATGGGCCAATTTAATGGGGACTGAGCTTCCCCTTCTTCCAAAATCTAATAACTCCTTTAATATTAGAAATCTTTAATAACATCCAATCATTTACTTCAAACTCCAACTCCTTTCGCCTCACATCCACATGTGACTTATGGCAACTTTGAGCCTTTCTCTAATCTCCTTTACTTTCTCCATGGCTTGGTGATCCAAGTCTTGACCAAACAAGCTAGTCTAACCCAGTTCAAACCATCCAATAGGAGACCCACACCTCCTACAATAAAGAGCCGCAAAAGGGGCCATTTAAATGCTTGAATTATAATTATTATTGTAAACAAACTCTATAAGGGGAAAATGGTCAACCCATCTACCTTTAAAATCAATCACACATCCCTTAGAATATCATATAAAGTTTGAATAGTTTGTTTTACTTGTCCATCCGTTTGAGGGTGGATAGCGGTGCTAAGGTTCACCTAAGTACCCTACCCTTTCTAAAATGAATGCCAGAAGTGAGAAGAAAATTGTATACCTCAATCTGAAATAATGGACACCGGTGCTCCATGCAACTATACTATCTCATGAATTAGCAACATAGCATAATCTTCATTTGAGTAGTCAGTCCCCATAGCAACGAAGAGAGCAGACTTAGCCATCTTATCCACAATAACCTAAATAGAATCAAACTGATTTCGAGACCACAGAAGACCAGTAACAAAATCCATATTAATGATCTCCCACTAATTTTATCTCTTGGGTCATGCCACTATGCCTCAAATTTTCTACTTTAACTTGCTGACAAACCATACATTAGCAAAAGAATTTTCCATCACTCTTTATATTTTTGACTAGTAGATTTCCTTCAAGTAATGATACATCTTAGTCGAAGCTAAATGAACTATATATCTAGACTCATGAACCTCAGCCAAGATTTTTTCCCGCATCCCATCAACATCCAAAACACACAACCTTTATTGATACCATAAGATGTTATCTCCCCTAATTTTAAAAGCCATAACCTTTTGCTGACACATATCCACATTGATTTCCATAAGTATAGGATCCAAAGCCTGTTTCTCCTTCACCTCAACACTATGAGACAATTTAACTACTTCTAAAATAATTATTCCTCCATCCTCAGATTTCAAAAAATGAACTCCCAAGTTAGCCAACCCAAGAATTTCCTTCACCAACCCTTTTTTATCCTTCTTAAACTAAGATAAGCTTCCCATGGACAACCTGATAAGAGCATCAACAAGCACAATAGATTTACCTGAATGGTAGTGCAAACACATGTCGTAATCCTTGAGCAATTCAAGCCACCGCCTTTTCCTAAGATTTAGCTCCTTCTGTAAACACGTACTAAAAGCTATTATTGTCCGTATAAATATCCACATGTACCCCATATAAATAATGATGCCAAATCTTAAAAGTAAAAACCATAGCCGCTAACTCTAGATAGTGAGTTGGGTAATTCTTCTTATAAACCTTAAGATACGTAAAAGCATAGGCAGCAACCTTACCATGTTGCATAAAAACACAACCCAGTCCCACATGGGATGCATCACAATACATAAAAAAACCATCAGTATCCTCAGGTAGGGTGAAAACTAGCGGAGAAGTCAATTTATCCTTTAACTTCTCAGAACTACCTTCACAAGAATTGAACTAAAAAAACTTTACCTTTTTCTGAGTTAACTTTGTAACAGGACCAATAATAGATGAAAAACTCTCCACAAAACCCCTATAGTACCTAGCCAAGACCAAGAAGCTCCTAACCGCGATTAGAGTAGTGGGTCTAGGCCACTTCTTAATTGCCTCAACTTTTAGTGGATCAACCTTGATCCCTTCATGAGAAACAACATGCTATGAAAATTCACAGTGCTTTGTCAAAATTCATACTTAGAAAATCTTGCATATAACTTATGGTCCTTAAGAGTTTGCAACAAAATTCGGAGGTGATTGGTGTGATCCTCCTAACTTTTGGAGTACATCAAGATGGCGTTGATAAAGACTATAACACACAAATCCCGAAACTACCTTAAAACCTAATTCATAAGATCCATGAAAGCATCAAGAGCATTAGTCAACCCAAATGTTACAACCAAAAACTCATAATGGAAATAACAAGTTTGGAAAGCTATCTTGGGAATATCAACCCCTCTAATCTCAACCGATGATAGCCTAAATGAAGATTAATCTTAGAGAAACACCTAGCACCCTGAAGCTTGATGAAAAGGCCATCAATCCTTGGAAGAGGGTACTTATTTTTCATGATGACCTTATTCAACTAACGATAATCTATACACATTCAAAGAGACCCATCTTTATTTCACACGAAAAGCACAGGAACACCCTATAGAGAAACACTAGGATGAATGAAACCATTATAAAAAGATCCTTCAACTTCTTTTTAATTTATTTAGTTCCATCGGAGCCATCCTATAAGGAGGAATAAAAATGCAATAAATTTTTGGTAAAAGATCGATCCCAAAATATATCTCACTATCGGGAGAAAATATAGGAAGGTCTTTAGGAAAAAATTTAGGATATTCATTAACCATTGGGACATATTGCAAAGAGTGACTCTCATAGTATGAATCTTTAACTCAAACTAGATGATACAGACACCCTTTGGAAATCATTTTTTGATCTCTAACATAAGAAATAAACCTCCTTTTGGGTACTAACTAACTCCAATCACATTTAGTCACTAATTCATTGGGAAAATAAAAACTGACCTTTCAGGTACTATAATTCAGAAAAGCTTAGAACAAATGAAGCCAATCCATCTCTAAGATTACATCAAAATCTACCATATCATGTTCTATAAAATCCAGCAATGTCTTCCTATGAATAATAGACACCACACAACCCCTATAGATTTTTCTAGCAATAATAGACTCACCCATAGGAGTAGAAATAGAAAAAGGGTTAAAAATATTTTTAAGACCAAATCAAAAATGCACAACCACATAAGCAGTAACAAAGTATAGGGTAGAACTCGGATCAAGCAAGTAATAAACATCACAAGAAAAGAACTATAACATACTAGTGACAACATCTAGGGATACCTTGGACTCCTAATTGGTAGCAAGTACAGAGAGATGATTTCGGCCACTGTCGATTCCTGAATTGGTGCCCTTTGGTGTTGGAGCCAAAGAAGTGGCAACTAGGACCTTATTAGCTCAAGTGGAAACCCAGGATGAAGAACAGTCTCGGTGAATTTGACCAAGCTGCCCATAATTAAAGCACCAATTTCTTCCTTTCTCATAATATCCCCGATGAAGCTTCCTACAAAAATGGCAAGGAGGGTAAGGTGAGGATGACTGAGCTCTACTAGCCTAAGACTAGGCACCTTGCACCTTAGGACCACTTCTATCCTGAAAATAATGATCATTTGAAGACTTAGGATAAGGAGCACAGGTTGACTAATAAGAATTTCACCAATTCTTCCTCTTACTCCACTACCTACCATCTTTTCCACTATTCTGATGATTTATACCCTACTCTAAATGTCTAAACTTCTTATTCTTTCTCTCTTCCCTCTCTACCTGCTTTTTTGTGTCATCTTTTACCTGCTGTATATAGACCACTATCTTGGATATATTCATATCGTTATTCAACATAGTAGCCTTACACTCTAACACTAACTCACATGAAAAACCAGAAGAAACTTCCTTGTTTTAGATCTTGTATTAGATACTTACTCTAAAGCATACGGGACAACTACTAGAATTTCAGAGCATACGTCTTAACGCTAATCTTACCATTCTTCAAGTTCACAAACTCTTCTTTCTTAGCTTCCTTCAACTCATGAGTAAAAGAGTGATAAAGAAAAGTACCTAAAGAGCCATCCCATATCAATGGTTCATCATCATCACCCCTTATCACTTCCCATCACTCATACCACTGGTAAGTAATATCTTCTAACTAATAGGCAACAAACTCCACATCCTATGAATGAGTAGCATGCATCACCTTGAAAATCTTCTCCATATCATCAATAAATCCTTGAGAATACTCCTTAACCTTAGAGCTTATAAAGGTTGGGGGATTTAACCTCATAAACTGGCCAACCTGTATAACCTCAAATGAACTAATAGTAGAACCAACATGATTAGAAAGGCAGGATTAGGATACTACCAACTGAGCTATATGAATAGACTGATGGAACTCAATATTTGAGATATCTCCCTGAGGTTATTAAGCATGAGTATTACTAATTAGAGAAGCTCGAGGAGGACTATTAGGGACCGATGGAACATCATGTGGAGCAGTAAAGTTGGGAGCAGGGACACTTAACTAGATCTGCACTTTATGAACATGGCAAATTCCCTTTACATTTTCCTTAGGTGGGATAGAGGTTCCAATAGAGTTTATATGACCATCAGAACTTTAAGGAGGCATGATCTAAAATGCGAGTAAGCTAGGAGTTAGAGAAGTTTCCAAACAACTAGACTCTATAGCACAAAATAGAAAATAAGAAGGGGAAACATTCCTAAATGCCTTGAGCCTTCCCCTTATAAATGTGGCATGGTACACTCATAAAAAGGACTCTACTCAACATAGATTTATGGATACCCTAAGATCCTAAATCGTGTTCTAATATCAAGTTTTTCATGACCCAAACTCGATCCTAGCTATGACAGTTAATGTCAATCCCACCATGGGCCGGAGATAACCCTCTTAGCCTTACTTTAAGAGCACATAAATGTAAACAATAGAAGACAAACAAGTCTATAAAGGATATATTAATCCAAAGAAAGATATGAGTCAAAACAAGACATCTATTTCATCCCACAATTGTTCACAAAATCCTCTAAAACAAGAAAACCAACTAATTCGGGACATTTCCCTGACTATAACAATAGAATCCAAAAATACTAAAACAAAAATAAAACCAATACGAAGATCAGCCTTTTAAAATGTGGAGGCTCACCATTGCATAGCTGATCAATAGACGTATTCAACCACCTAGAATTTCATAAGAGCAATAGAAAAGACCTCTAAACCTACATCATAAAATGATTCATCGCCTAGGAACGATCAATGGCGAGAACTAGCAACTAACTCAGGGAAAAGAGATAAAAAATTCTATTTCCAAAAATAGATAAAAATCACATGCACAATATTGATAAAAACATATATAGGATGCCAGGATAGGGACAAGGGTCCAATTACATGATAGTTTAAACCATTATCCTGAACTATGTAGCTCGCTCCATCCTAAAAACACCTATGTGCTATATGAGTGTGACACCCCCTACCGAAAAAGCCCTAGTGTATGTTAGCCGCATGTATTGAGAAAATCGAGGATAAGCTAAAGAAACCAAGGAAATAATCATAAAATATATAATGTGTATCCAAACACGTGGTCATATAGACTCCTAATATCAACAAACATTGTTTTTAGTGTAGGTCCGCTAGGACATACACCTTCACGATGAGCTACATAATTCTATTTAAGCTCAGTTTAAAATAGTTTTAACATAAATCAACCACTAACCTATGAGTTATTTATTTAGACATTTACAGACATGGTATCATCATACTAATATGCTTGCAAGCTAATTCAGTTTTGCCAAACAAGTCCATTTCACCATTAGACTCCCAAATTATATTTAAAATCCAAAACCATGTCCACCAAGGGCATTCCAAAAATCATATTTACCCATTTGTCCTTTAATACAATGCAATATTTCAAAAGATGAGTTAAACTATGCAAAATTCTAGTTTATAGTCAAGCTAACAAAGTGTGTTGAGGTTAATGTCATTCTAAGGAAAAAATTCATCAATTTGGAGAAACACATGTCACCCTTTCCAATAAATATCATAATGCTCCAATTCAGTCCCAAAAACCATTAATAAAGGCATGAATAATCCATTTAAACTGTGAGAAACACAATTCAAGTAATAACACTCAAAATCCTTAAACCTAATTTCAAACCCATCAATTAAAACACATGAATATTGATAAAATAAATGTCATAATGTAAAATTCAAGTTAATAGAAGAGAAAAATTCTTGAAATATAAAGGAAATCGAAGAGAAATCAAAGTTTGAAACTCGAAGAATGAAATTCTTATAAAATACTTGAAATTTCTTAGGTTGGGAGTTTAAGAGGAAAAGAGTAGTGTTTAATTTTTTAAAACTGAAGGGAAAGGGTAAATTTTATGTTAATAAGTTGTGTAAGCGGTAAAAGGATCAAAATCCCCTTACCCTAAGTGAAAGAAAATAAAAACTAGACAAAAAATACATAGAAGCATGGAACACCAGTATCATAGAGCTTTGCCTCTGCGCCACTCCCTTATTGCAGAAGCTAAGTGGTATGGCACATCATTATCGTGGAGGCTTACTGCCTCAGGGTTCAAAAATAACCCCGAACTCCTTTTGAAAATTCTGAAGCTTTTCCAAAAAAGCTCTTTTGACATAACTAATGATAATTCAAATAAAAAATCAACATTACACACAAGACAGAATCAAAAATATAAGTATTTAAATTTTACGAGGTCTTGCCAATACTTTAAGATTATTTTTGAATAAAAGAGAGGAATCAATTTTTCTTCCTTGAAAATTGTTTGCAAGTAAAAAATAACTTTGACATTCATAGAAAGATTTAAGGGTTTGCTTGAGACTTTTCAAAGCCTTAGTTATTTTAAGCACATAATGTAATACCTCAAACTTTCTTTAAGTCAAATATAGTCTCCAGAAGAGTTAGTGATGACTTCTTAAATGATTAATATTTAAATCAGATAGAATTTACCCAATTTCGACTTTCTATCATGTAGGAAATTGAATTAAATTTCCAACGATACCAATTTCATCCAAATCTGATATTAGAGTAAAAGGTTATGGACATTTTATAGAGAACTATCGGAACTAGCGACGGTTAAGTCGACAAACCCTCGAGCTAACGATGGACCATCGCTCAAGCTGTTTTAACTAAGGTAATGAACCCGACTTCTGGTCAAGTGCAATGGCTAGGACCGATGAACCGTTGAGCTAGCGATAGACCATCGCCAAACCATCGTAGACGAGGCAGAAAGTTTAGGTTCTAGCCAAGTACGATGGGATAGATCGATGGACCATCGAGACAGCCACAAACCATCACCCAAATTATTGCCACTTTTGATCAGCAATTTTAATACATTTTTAAAAGGGTATTTGGATATTTTTCCTCCCATTTTGACCCCTAATTATACCAGAACAAAGCTCATATCTTCTTTATTCACCAACAACACCAAATTAGGGTTTCTCTCAAAGATCAATCCCCAAGAACAAGAAACCATAGGTGTTTAATATCAGGTTAATAATTCAAGCTTTCCTCCATCAATCATTAAGAAATCATCCACCCAGGTATGTAAAGTGTTGATTCATGGGTTTCTTTTACCCATAAAGCTCAAGAATCCCATTTTAAACTCATAAATTATGATTTCCATGTGGTGGGTTGATTTTAATTATGTCAATATAGTTGTATGAATCCTAAGTTGGAGTCTTTATGTACTTTTCATTAAATTATGCTAGTATGTGGGTTGGAAACTTTTAAATTTAGTAGATTAAAGTAACCATGATGTATGAACTAGTGTATATGCCTAAGCCTAAGTTTATGCATGCAATGTGTTTGATAAAATTCCCAAGAGAACAATAATCTTTCTTTAGGACTCAATTATGACCAATTTGATGAACCCATGCTTTACTTTTATGTTCAAAATGATTTCCATGTTATTGTTATGCATTGAAATTGTTTGATGGATTATTCATGAGATTAGTCCTATGAAATTATGTCATGTTTATATGCATTCCTAATCATCTACCAAACCATCATAATCAAGTTCCTCATGAAATTCCCTAATAATTGTATTATGGATTGTTGATTATGGTCGTAAGTCCAGGAGGTGTCATGTCTTGTTAGTTTTAAGCTATTGATTCCTGGGGGTACTTGTACCTGACAATTAAGCTGTGTGCCTATAGCTAGTGTTAGTTTTCAATATACTCTCAGTCAAGCCATGCTCAGTAGAATTTAGTCAGACTCATGACTTAGTAAAACTCAGAAATCTAGTAATCTTAGAAAACTCAGTAACTTAGTAATCTCAGTAGTATTCCATCAGTTAGTGGAACTCATGAACCCAATCCAGTTTAGTTCTATTAATCATGTTTTTGTGTCTATTTAGATGGGAGTAGGAATTAGCATCGAGTGAACCCAAGGATGAGGGAACACACTGACAGTTGAGGGTATGATCTTTAGAAGAAATCCTTGTATTCCAAAACTATATAGCCAGCATAGGCTGATACATCAACACTGACAAATGAGGATTGATAAGGTGGATTAACACTATCAGATGAAGGTCCCACCATTTTCTTTTGGGGATACTATCAGATAAGGGTCACCCTCAGAGTGTCCTTGCCAGTGGCACGATATTGACATCCTTATAATTGGGGTACAAATTTTACCCCAACTCAGCTATAATATCTTATTTAGGGAATATCATTTAGATGACTACTTTCCATAGTTACAGTCTCAGTCTCAGTCTCTGTAATAGAGCTTAAAGAGTTCTACAGAATTCAGGACTATTAGATATAATCACCCAACTCAGTACGGAACCTGGCTAGTTCCATCAAAAATAGGACTTTTAAATACAGTCATTCAGACAATAGTATATCACTTATATGAAACTTAAGTTATCAATATTCAGATTCAGTGATGTCATGATCTCAGTTCTAATTCACGTATTCATGTATGTGTTCTCACGTTTATTTTATTTAGTCAGCTAGTATTATTCATGCATATAAACCCCTTGCCTTCAGCCTACCTTATTTGCATACCAGTATATTTAATTGTACTGATGCATTTGTGCTATGGTGTTATATATCATATGTTCAGAAGCATCAGCTCTAGAGAATCCTTAGTAGATTAGACGTTCAGTAGCGAGACTATCAGTAGTTCTCATCATTCGGGGATAGCATAATTATTTTATTACTTTTTTATTTTAGTAGTTCGGAGTTAGTTCGGGACATGTCCCATCAACTCCATAGTTTTTAGACAGTTTAGAGGCTTCTAGACCATAGCATGTTTAGATAGTTATTTCAGTCATTTTGGTATTGATATACCATATTTGTCAAATGTTATGTTTTTATTAGATATTTGAACCTTATAGCCTTTCAGCCTTTTATTTTGCATTTATACAAAATATATTACGCAGTGCCCAGTTAAAGATATCAGTCATGGGTTAGCTTGTGGTCCTTCGGGGTCATGATCATTGTGTAGCATTTTGGGTACCAGATTCTGGCCATTACAAACTTTGTATTAGAGTCTAAGGTTTAATAGTGTCCAAGGAAGACTGAAAGCTGCATCTAGTAGAGTCTTATGCAAGGGTGTATTGCTCACCACATTTATGTACAGGAGGCTATAAGATGTCTTATGAACAATTTCCCTTCTATCAGTATTTATGTCATTCCTGTGAGCATGAGTTTAAATTTAACCCTCGATCTAATTTGTTTCTCCCTTCCATTTATAGAACATGCCTCCTCAAAGAAGAAATCACCCTATCCAAGCAGATCCCTTGGACGAACATATTTCTCATCCAGAGTTTAGAGTTGCATTCACCACTCTTGCTAATTTAGTTACTGCCTAGATGAATGACCAGCTGTCATTCCGGGAAACCCTATGGTTAATTCAGCTGCAGTTAGAATTTGGGACTTTACCCGAATAAATCCTTTAACCTTTTTTAGGTCTAAGTCAGATGAGGACCCTCAGGAATTTGTTCATCAGGTTTAAAAGGTTATCAATATCATGGGAGTGTCAGCTGTTGAGAGTGCTGAGCTAGTTGTATACCAGTTGCAGGATATGGCTCACACATGGTTCAAATAGTGGAAAGTAGAGAGGGGTGCAGATACAGGACCCATAGAATGGGAGGAGTTTTTCCAGTGCTTTTCTTGATAGATTCTTTCCCCTAGAGCTAAGGAAAGCTAAGGTGTTAGAATTTATCAACCTCAGGAAGGGCAACATGACAGTGAAAGAGTATTTTCTTAAGTTTACTCAACTAGCTAGAAATGTTCCTTATGTGGTTGCTAATAGCATGGCCAAGATGAGTAAGTTTGTTTCTAGGGTGAATAATACTGTGTTCAATGAGTGCAGATCTACAATGTTGATTAGTGAGAAGGACATAGCTAGGCTTATGATCCCTGCTTAATAGATAGAAAAATAGAAGATTAAGATGAGAGAGAAGCATAGTAAAAAAGCTTGAATCGGTAGCTTCAACTTCAATCAGCCTAAGTCAGAGGGTGGTAACCGTTATCAGATTTGCCCAAAGTCATCTATTCCAACTCCTTCCAAAGGCAGTGCTCCAGTTCTTAAGTTTAGGGATGGTAACAAAGATAGGGCGCCAGACTCTAATTCTTAAGGCAGTGTTAGCAGTGCCCGAACCAATCCTCTTTGCCAAAATTGTGGTAAGAACCACAAGGGTATTTCCAGAGTTGGAAGTGATATATGTTTAAAATGTGGAAAGCCCAGCTACAGAGTTAAATGTTGTCCCCAGTTAGGATTTCAGGGTCAGTAGAACCGTTCCTCAGTTTAGTTCGGTCGCCTAAATTAGTAGGGTGCCATTTCCAGCGCAACCAGTAGGCAGCACCCAAACTGAATCTATGTTATTCAGTCCTGATAATATCTAAAAAATTCTTCTGATGTGGTTACTATATCGTTATAAATCTTTCATTTATATGTTTACGCTTTATTAGATCCAGGAGTTTCTTTGTCTTTTTTTACTCCTTATATAGCAGCTGATTTCGGAGTCACTCCTAAAATTCTACCAGAGCCCTTCTCCGTCTATACCCCAGTGGTAAAACTATCATAGCCCGATGAGTATACCAGAACTGTTCGGTTATGATATGTCAAAAAGTCATATCAGCGGAGTTAGTCAAATTATAGATGACTAATTTTGATATCATTCTCGGCATGGATTGGCTTCAGTCCTGCTATGCCACAGTCGAATGCAGAAATAGAGTGATCTAGTTTCAGTTTTGAATTAACCTGTCCTATAGTAGAAGGGTAGTACTTCAGCGTTCAGAGGTCAGCTTGTCTCCTACCTTCGGGCACAGAAAATAATATCTAAAGGATGTGTCTATTATTTTGTTCGAGTTAAGGACACTTGTTCTGAAACTCCCAGTATCGAATCAGTCCCAGTAATAAATGAATATTCAGATGTTTTTCCCAAAGATCTTTTAGGAATTCCTCCCATTAGGGAAATAGACTTTGGTATTAATATTTTTCCAGATACTCAGCATATATCTATTCTTCTATATAAAATGGCTCCAATAAAACTCAAAGAATTTAAGGAAAAATTAAACATTAACCTAGAAAAGGGATTCATCAGAAATAGTGTGTCCTCGTGGGATACACCAGTCTTATTCGTGAAAAAGAAAAATGGTTCTCTCAAAATGTGTATAAACTACTGTAAACTCAATAAAGTCATGATTAAGAATAAGTATCCACTTCCCAGAATTAGTTTCTTGTTTGACCAACTTAAGGGTGCTAGTTACTTCTCCAAGATAGAACTCAGATCAGGCTGTCATCAACTCAGAGCAATGCCCCAGCAACTTTCATGGACTTAATGAACCGTGTGTTAAAGAAGTACTTGGACATATTTGTTATAGTCTTTATAGATGATATTCTTGTCTATTCCCACAGTGAGTGTGATCAAGCAAACCATCTCAGAAGAGTATTGTAGATTCTTAGAAATTATCAGTTGTTTGCCAAATTCTATAAGTGCAAATTTTGGCTAAGGTCAGTAACATTCCTTAGTCAGATTATTTCTGGTGATGGCATTAGGGTTGATTCTCAAAATACCGAAGTAGTAAGAAACTGGCCTCGCCCTATCTCTCTATTAGATATCAGGAGTTTCTTGGGGTTGGCTGGTTATTAAAAATGGTTTGTTGAAGGATTTTTCTCTATTGCATCATCTATGTAAAGATTGACTTAGAAAAAGGTTTAGTTCCAGTGGTCAGATTCATATGAAAAGAGTTTTCAAGAGTTGAAGAGTCGACTCACCTCAGCTCCAGTTTTGACTCTTTTTGATGGTTCAGATGGATTCGTAGTGTACTATGATGCATCCAGAATAGGTTTGGGTTGTATCCTCATGCAGCATGGTAAGGTCATAGCCTACAGCTCCAGAAATCTTAAATCCTAGAAGAAGAATTATCTGACTCATGATCTTGAGTTAGCAGCCATAGTTTTTTTCTTAATAATTTGGAGGAATTACTTATACGGTGTTCATGTAGATGTATTCACAGATCACAAGAGCCTTCAGTACGTATTCTCTTAGAAAGATCTTAACTTCCATCAGAGAAGGTGGTTAGAGCTCTTGACAGATTATGACATGAGTGTCCTTTATCATCGGGCAAGGCCAATGTAGTGGCTGATGCTCTCAGTAGACTGTCTATGGGTAGTGTTGCTCATGTTGAGGACAGTAAGAAGAAGTTAGCTTAGAAAGTCTATTAGTTTGCCCAGCTAGGTGTCCGCTTAGACGATTCAGCTGAAGGTATTAAAGGTTCAAAACAGTTCAAAATTATTCTAGTATCTGAGGTGAAAGAAAAGCAAGATAGATATCTCTCCCAAGTCAAGTTGAAAGAGTTAGTCAAGAATCATGAGGTTGAGTTTTTCTCCCAAGGGGGAGATGGTATATTACATTATCGGAATTGTCTATGTGTTCCAGGTTGAGATGACTTGAGGCAATAAATTCTCGCAGAAGCGCATGGTACATGCTACTCTATTCATCCAGGGGCCACTAAGATGTACCGTAACTTGTAGGAGATCTATTGGTGGAGTAGGATGAAGAGAGGTATTGTAGATTTTATGGCTAGGTGCTCTATATTTCATTAAGTTTAGATAGAAAATCAGAAGCCTAATAGGTCCATGCTGGAATTCAGTAATCCTACTTGGAAGTGGGATGAAGTAAATATGGACTTTGTGATGGGTTTGGCTCGTACTCATTTTCATAATGATTTAGTCTGGGTCATTGTAGACAGGTTGACCAAATCAGCTTATTTTCTTCCAGTCCATACCTCCTATTCAGCCAAAGATTACAACAAACTCTATATCAGGGAGTTTGACAGAATGCACGGTGTTCCATTGTCTATTATCTAAGATAGAGGTACCCAGTTCACCTCTCACTTCTATAAAGTAGTCCAAAAGGGTTTTAGTACCCAAGTTCATCTTAGTACAACCTTTCATCCCTAGACAGATGGTCAAGCAGAAAGGACCATTCAGACTTTAGAAGATATGTTGCAATAGTGTGCAATTTATTTCAAGGGTAGTTGGGATGATCACTTGCCTTTGATTGAATTTGAATACAACAACAACTATCATTCCAGTATTCGGATAGATCCATTTAAAGCTCTCTATGGTAGTAGATGCATATCTCTAATCGGTTGGTTCAAAGTTAGTGATGCCTCAGTCATGAGGCCTGAGTTAGTATTTGATACCTTATAGAAAATTCAATTGATCAGAGAATGACTCAAGACAACTCAGAGCCGATACAAATTATACATAGATGTGCGCAGAAAGGATCTCAAGTTTGATATTTTTGATTATGAGTTCTTAAAAATCTCTCCCATGAAGGGAGTGAAACGGTTCGACAAGAAGGAAAAGCTCATTCCCCGCTATGTCTGTCCCTTCAAAATTCTCAGTCATTTTGGCAAGGTAGCTTATGAGCTCAAATTGCCTTCAGATCTAACCTCAGTTCATCCAGTGTTCCATGTCTCCTTGCTAAAGAAGTGCATAGGTTATGCAATAGTTTTAGTACCATTAGAGAGCTTAGACATTCAGAACAACCTTTCTTTTGAAAAGATCCAGTCAAAATTCTTGACTACCAGACTCGCAGACTGAGGAACAAAAAAGTCCCTCTAGACAAAGTTCTTTGATGGAATCAGTACGTTAAGGGAGCTACTTGGAAAGTAGAGGCTGACATACAAAACAAGTATCCTTACCTCTTATCTGGAAACTCAGACTCAGCCAAAGGTAATAGCTGTCCTTAAGCTTATTCAGTTTCATGTTCAAATTTCAGTTATAAACTTGGTATCACATACCCTTGCATATCCAGTCATATGTTTATGTATCATGTCACTCATGTATTTATGCATTAGATATGCATTCTTATCATGATAAACTAAGCTTCTCAATAATTTCAGTCATGTATTCATGAAGACTATCTGTCACATATCCATCCATCAAACATGTATATTCAGTATGAGATTTTAGTATATTTGAAGTTCCAGTCATATAGACATTTTCAAATGGTTACGTCCCTTAAGTAAGAATAGTCTATAAGTTTTTCCAGTCTAGTCAGTCCCATTCAAGGACAAATGTTCCCAAGGGAGAGATATTGTAATACCCCAAACTTTCTTTAAGTCAAATCTAGTCTCCAGAAGAGTTAGTGATGACTTCCTAGATAATTAATATTTAAATTAGATAGAATTTCCCTAATTTCGAATTTTTATTAAGTGGTAAATTGAATTATCTTTCAACGATACCAATTTTGTCCAAATCCGGCATCAAAATAAAAAGTTATGGATGTTTTGAAGAAAACTATCGAAACTGCCCAAAAGCAATGGTCAGGCCGAAGGACCATCGAGCTAGCGACGGACCGTCACCCAAGCCGTCGTGACTAAGGTAGTGATCCCAACTTCTGGTCAAGTGCAACATCCAGGAATGGTGAACCATCAAGCTAATGATGGACCGTCGCCCAAATCGTCATCGACGAGGCATGAAGTTTAAGTTCTTGCCAAGTACGACGAGATGGACCAACAGACCTTCGAGCCAATGATAGACCATCGCCCAGCAATTTTAAGCCATTTTTAAAAGGGAATTTCAATTTTTTTTCCACCCATTTTGACCCCTAATTATACCATACCAGAGCTCATAAATTCTTTATATATCCACAACACCAAATTAGGGTTTCTCTCAAAGATCAATCCCCAAGAGCAAAAAACCCTAGGTGTTTAATCCCGTGAGAAGAATTCAAGCTTTCCTCCACCAATCTTCAAGAAATCATCCACCCAGGTATGTAAAGTGTTGATTCATAGGTTTCTTTCACCCATGAAGATCAAGAATCCCATTTTAAACTCATGAATTGTGATTTCCATGTGGTGGGTTGATTTTAATTATGTTGATGTGGTTGTATGAATCCCACGTTGGAGTCTTTATGTACTTTTCATAAAATTATGCTAGTATGTGGGTTGGAAACTTTTAAATTGAGTTGATTAAAATAACCAAGATGTATGAACTAGTGTATATGCCTTAACCTAAGGTTATGCATGCAATGTGTTAGATAAAATGCCCAAGAGAACAAGAATCATACTTTATGACACAATTATGACCAAATTGATGAATCCATGCTTTACCCTTATTTTAAAAATGACTTCCATGTTATTGTTATGCATTGAAATTTTTTGATGGATTGTACATGAGATTAGGCCTATGAAATTATGACATGTTTATACACATTCCTATTCAGGTAACAAACCATGATAAACAAGTGCCTCATGAAATTCTCCAATGATTGTATTATGTATTGTTGATATGGTCGTGAGTCCAAGAAGTGTCATGTCTTGTCATTTTTATGCTATCGAGTCCTGGGGGTACTTGTACCCGATAATTTAGTTGTGTGCCTAGAGTCAGTCTTAGTTTTCAAGATACTCTCAGTCAATCCATGCTCAGTAGAATTCAGTCAAACTCATGACTCAGGAAAATTTGGCAATCCCAGTAATCTCAATAACTCAGTTATCTCAGTAGTATTTTGTCAGTCAGTAGAACTCAATGAACCCAGTCCAGTATAGTTAATCATGTTTCAGTGTCTATTTAGATGGAAGTAGGAATTAGCACCGAGTAAACCCAAGGATGAGGGACCACACTGAAAGTTGAGGGTGTGATCCTTAGAAGCAATCCTTGCATTCCAAAACTATGCAGCCAGCATAGGTTGAGACATCAACACTGATAGATGAGTGTTGATGAGGTGGATTAACACTGTCAGATGAAGGTCCTACCATTCTCTTTTGGGGACACTTTCAGATGAGGGTCACCCACAGCTTGTCCTTACAAGTGGCTCGATATTGACACCCTTCTAATTGGGGTTATAGATTCGACCCCAACTTAGCTATGATAGCTTATTTGGGGAATGTCGTTTTGAGAACTACTTCCCGTAGTTACAGTCTCAGTCTCAGTCTCAGTAATAGAGCTCAGATTGCTCTACAAAATTCAGGACTATCAGATATAGTTACCCAACTCAGTATAGAACCTAGCTAGTTCCATTAGAAATAGGACTGTTAGACACAGTTATTCAGACAATAGTATATCACTTATAAGAAACTTAAGTTATATGTATTCAAATTCAATGATGTCATGATCTAAGTTATAGTTCACATATTCATAGATGTGTTCTCATATTTATGTTATTTAGTCAGCTAGTATTGTTCATGTATAGAACCCCTTGCATTCAGCCTACCTACCTCACTTGCATACCAGAATATTCAATCGTACTGATGCATTTACTAGATAGTATTATATACCATAGGTTTAGAATCACGAGCTCCAGAGCATCCGTAGTAGATTAGTCATTCAGTAGCCAGACTAGCAGTGAGTTGTTATTATTCGAGAATAGCATGATTATTTTATTACTTTATTATTTTTGTAGTTAGGAGTTAGTTGGGGAAATGTTCCATCAACTCTACAATTTTTAGACAGTTTAGAGGCTTCAAGACTATAGCATATTCAGATAGTTATTTTAGTTGTTTTGGTATTGATATACCATACTTTTTAGATATTATGTTTTTATCAGGTATTTGAACCTTATGGCCTTTCAGACTTTAATTTTGCATTTATACAGTATATTACACAGTGCCCAGTTACAGATATCAGTCATGGGTTATCTTGTGGTCCTTCGGGGTCATTAGCATCATGTAGCATTTTGGGTACTAGATTCGGTGCATTACAAACTTTGTATTAGAGCCTAAGGTTTGATAGTGCTTAGGAAGTCTAAAAGCCGCATCTAGTAGAGTCTTGTGCATGGGTGTGTTGCGCGCCATATTTATGTATAGGAGGCTATAAGATGTTTTAGGAATAGTTTCCGTTCTTTCAATATTCATGTCATGCTTGTGAGCATAAGCTCAAATTTAACCCTCGGTCTAATCCGTTTCTCCCTTCCATTTCTAGAACATGCCTCCCAAAGGAAGAAATCAACCTGTCTAAAAAGATCCCTTAGATGAACATATTTCTCATGCAGAGTTCAGAGCTGCATTTACCACTCTTTCTAATTGAGTTGTTGCCTAGAATGAATGACCAACTATCATTCTGGGCAACCCAGTGGCCAATTCAGCTGCAACTAGGATTTGGGACTTCACCCAAATGAATCCTTTATTCTTTTTTGGGTTTAAGTCACAGGAGGACCCTCAGAAATTTCTTGATCAGGTTAAAAAGGTTACCGATATCATGGGAGTTTCAGCTATTGAGAGTGCTGATCTAGCTATATACTAGTTGCAGGATATGGCTCACACATGGTTCAAACATTGGAAAACAGAGAGGGGTGCAGATGTAGGACCCATAGAATGGGAGGAGTTTGCCACTACTTTTCATGATAGCTTCTCTCTCCTAGAGATGAGGGAAGCTAAGGTATCCACCTCAGGTAGGGAAACATCAAAGTGAAAAAGTATTCTTTTAAGTTTACACAACTAGCTATAAATGCTCCTCATGTGGTGGCTCATAGCAGGGTCAAGCTGAGTAGGTTTATTTCTAGGGTGAATGATAGTGTGGTTAATGAGTTCAGATCCGCAATGTTGATTTATGAGAAAAACATAGCTAGGCTTGTGATCCATGCTCAATAGATAGAAGAATAGAAGATTAAGATAAGAGAGAAGCAGAATAAAAAATCTAGAACCAGGAACTTCAACTTCAATCAGCCTAAGTCAGAGGGTGGTAACCATTCTCTATTCCACCTAAAGTCATCCATTCCTGCTCCTTTCTCAGATAGTGCTCCATTTTCTATGTTCAGGGATGGTAACAAAGTTAGGGTACCAGACTCTAAGTCTCAGGGCAGTGTTAGCAGTGCTCGAACTAATCCTCTTTGACAGACATACGGTAAGAACCACAAGGGTATTTGTAGAGTTGGCAGTGATATATGCTTTGGATGTGGCAAGACCATCCACAGAGTTAGAGATTGTCCCCAGTTAGGATTTTAGGGTCAGCAAAACCATTTCTCAGTTTAGTTCGGTCGCCCGAATCAGCAGGGTGCCATTTCTAATGCAACCAGTGGGCAATGCCAAAATAGAATCTATGCTCTTCAGTCCCGATAAGATCAGGAAAATTCTCTTGATATGGTTACTAGTATGTTGCAAATGTATCATTTATATGTTTACGCTTTGTTAGATCCAGGCATTTTTTTGTCTTTTGTTACACCTTATATAGCAGTTGATTTTGGAGTCAGCCCCAAAATTCTAGCAGAGCCCTTCCCAGTCTACCCCATTTGGTAAAACCATCATAGCCCGACGAGTATACAGGAATTGTTCGGTTATGATATTTTAGAAAGTCATATCAGCAGACTTAGTCGAATTAAAGATTACTAATTTTGATGTCATTCTCAACATGGATTGGCTTCATTCCTGCTAATCCATAGTCGACTGTAGAAATAGCGTGGTCCAGTTTTAGTTTCTAAATAGACCTATCCTAGAGTGGAGAGGTTGTACTTCAGCGTTTAGAGGTCATCTTATTTCCTACCTTCGGGCATAAAAAATAATATCTAAGGGATGTACCTATCATCTTATTTGAGTTAAGGACACTTGTTCCAAAACTTTTAGTCTCGAATCAGTCCCAGTAGTGAATGAATATTTAGATGTCTTTCCCGAATATCTTTCAAGAATTCCTCCCAATAGGGATATAGACTTCGGTATTGATCTTCTTCCAGATACTCAACCTATATCTATTCCGCCATACAGAAACCATCAAACTTAAAGAATTGAAGGATAATTAAACATTCTCCTAGACAAGGGATTCATCAGTGTGTCCCCGTGGGATGTACCAGTTATACTTGTACAAAAGAAAAATAGTTCTCTTAGAATATGTATAGACTACTGTCAACTTAATAAAGTCATGGTTAAGAATAAGTATCCACTTCCCAAAATTAGTGGCTTTTTTGACCAACTTCAGGGTGCTAGTTACTTCTCCAAGATAGACCTCAGATCAGGCTATCATCAACTCAGAGTCAGAGGATGTGACATTCCAAAAATAGATTTTCAAACTCGGTATGGTGACTTCCAATTCTTCGTCATGTCCTTGGGTCTTACCAATGCCTCAACAACTTTCATAGACTTGATGAACCGTGTGTTCAAGCAGTACTTGGACATGTTCGTCATAGTCTTTATAGATGATATTATTGTCTATTCCTGCAGTGAGCGTGATCATGCAGACCATCTCAGAATAGTATTGTAGATTCTCAGAAATCATCAGTTGTTTGTCAAATTTAGTAAGTGCAAATTTTGGCTAAGGTCAGCAGAATTTCTTAGTTAGATTATTTTCGGTGATGGCATTAGGGTTGATCCTCAAAATACCAAAGCAGTAAGAAACTGGCCTCACCCTATCTCTCTATTAGATATCAGGAGTTTCTTGGGGTTGACTGGTTCTTACAGATGGTTTGTTAAAGGATTTTTGTCTATTGCATCACCTATGCCAAGATTGACTCAGACAAAGGCTTAGTTCCAGTGGTCAGATTCATGCGAAAATAGTTTTCAAGAGTTGAAGACTCGACTTACCTCAGCACCAGTTTTAACTCTTTTTGATGGTTCAAATGGATTCGTAGTGTACTATGATGCATCCAGAGTAGGTTTGGGTTGTATCCTCAGGCATCATGGTAAGTTCATAGCCTACACCTCCAAAAATCTTAAACCCTAAAAAAAGAATTATCCGACTCATGATCTTGAGTTAGCAGCCATAGTTTTTTCCTTAATGATTTGGAGGAATTACTCGACAGTGTACATGTAGATATATTTACAGATCACAAGATCCTTCAATACGTATTCTTTCAGAAAGATCTTAACTTTCGTCAGAGAAGGTGGTTAGAGCTCTAGAATGACTATGACATGAGTGTCCTTTACCATCCGAGCAAGGCCAATGTAGTGGTTGACGCTCTCAGTAGACTTTCTATGGGTAGTGTTGCTCATGTTGAGGACAGTAAGAAGAAGTTAGCTCAGAAAGTCCATCAGTTTGCCTGACTAGGTGTCCGCTTAGTCGATTCAGCTGAAGGTAGTAAATGGGTTCAGAAAAGTTCGGAATCATTCTAGTATCTGAGGTGAAAGAAAAGTAAGATAGAGATCCCACCCTAGTTAAGTTGAAAGAGTCAGTCAAGGATCAAAAGGTTGAGTTTTTTTCTAAAGGGGATGATGGTGTATTACGTTGTCGAAATCGTCTGTGTGTGCCAGGTTTAGATGAGTTGAGGCAACAAATTCTTATAGAAGCACATGGTATGCGCTACTCTATACATCCAAGGGCCACTAAGATGTGCCACAACTTACAGGAGATCTATTGGTTGAGTAGGGTGAAGAGAGATGTTGCAGAGTTTGTGGCTAAGTGATCTATATGTTAGCGGGTTTAGATAGAGAATTAGATGCCTAATGGGTCCATGTAGGAATTCAGTATTCCTACTTAGAAGTGGGAAAAAGTAAATATGGACTTTACGATGGGTTTTCCTCGTACTCATTGTCAGAATGATTTTGTCTGGGTCATTGTAGATAGGTTGACAAAATCAGCTTATTTCCTTCTAGTTCATACCTCCTATTCAGCCAAAGATTAGGCCAAAATCTATATCAGAGAGTTAGGCAAATTACATGGAGTTCTATTGTCTATTATCTAAGATAGAGGTACCCAGTTCACCTCTCACTTCTAGAAATTATTCCAAAAAGGTCTTACTACCCAAGTTCATCTCAGTACAACCTTTCATTCATAGACAGATGGTCAAGCAGAAAGCAGCATTCAGGCTTTAAAAGATATGATGATCACTTGCCTTTGATTAAGTTTGAATACAACAACAGCTATCATTCCAAAATTTTGATGGCTCTATTTAAAGCTCTTTATGGTTGGAGATGCAGATCTCCAACCGGTTGGTTCGAAGTTAGTGAGGCCTCAGTCATAAGGCCTGAGTTAGTATTTGATAACTTAGAGAAAATTCAGTTGATCAGAGTACGACTCAATACAACTCAGAGCCGATAGAAATTATACACAGATGTGCGCAGAAAGGATCTCAAGTTTGAGATTTTTGATTATGTGTACTTAAAAATATCTCCCATAAAGGGAGTGAAATGGTTTGACAAGAAGGAAAAGTTTATTCCCCACTATGTATGTCCCATAAAAATTCTCAGTTGTTTTGGCAACGTAGGTTATGAGCTTGAATTGCCTTCAGATCTAGCCTCAGTTCATTTAGTGTTCCATGTTTCCTTGCTAAAGAAGTGCATAGGTGACCCAATAGATGTAGTCCCAGTAGAGAGCTTAGACATTCAGAACAACCATTCTTTCTAACAGATCCAGTCAAAATTCTTGACTACCAGACTCGTAGACCGAGGAACAAAAAAGTCCCTCAAGTTAAAGTTCTTTGGTGGAATCAGTCCGTTGAGGGAGCTACTTGGGAAGTAGAGGCATACATGCGGACCAAGTATCCTCACCTCTTCTCTGCAAACTTAGGCTCAACCTAAGTAATAGTTTTCCTTAAGCTTATTCAGTTTCATGTTCAGATTTCAGTTATAAACATGGTATCAAATACCCTTACATATCCAGTCATATGTTCATGTATCATGTCAGTCATGTATTTATGCATTATATATACATTCTCATAATGAGAAACTCAACTTCTCAGTAATTTCAGTCATGCATTCATGAAGACTATCTTTCATATGTCCATCTATCAGACATGCATATTCGGTATGAGATTTTAGTATATCTGAAGTTCCAGTCATATAGATATGTGCTAATGTTCATGTCCCTTAAGTAAGATCAGTCTATCGTCTTTCCCAGTCTAGTCAGTCCTATTCGAGGACAACTGATCCCAAGGAGGAGATATTATAATACCTTGAACTTTCTTTAAGTCAAATCTAGTCTCCAGAAGAGTTAGTAATGACTTCCTAAATAATTACTGTTTAAATAGATAGTATTTCCCCAATTTTGAATTTTTATCATGTCAAAAATTGAATTAGATTTCCAACGATACCAATTTTGTCAACATCCAGTATCAGTGTAAAAGGTTGTGGATGTTTTATAGAAAACTATTTAAACTATGCAAAAGCAATGATCAGGATGATGGACCGTCGAGATAGCGATGGACCATCACCCAAAACATCATGACTAAGGTAGTGAACCTAACTTCTAGTTAAGTGCAATGACCAGGACCGACGGACCGTCGATCTATAGATGGACCATAGCCCAAATCATTGTAGACGAGGTAGGAAGTTCAGGTTCTGGCCAATTATGATGGGATGGACCGACGGACCATCGAGCTAGCAATAGACCGTCGCCCAAACCATCTCCACTTTTGATCAGCGATTTTAAGCCATTTTAAAAAGGGTATTTGGGTCTTTTTCCACCCATTTTAACCCTTAATTATACTAGACCAGAGCTCATAAATTCTTTATTCATCCACAACACCAAATTAGGGTTCCTTTCAAAGATCAATCCCTAAGAATAAGAAACCCTAGGTGTTTAATTCCAAGTTAAGAATTCAAGCTTTACTCCACCAATCTTTAAGAAATCAGTCACCCAGGTATGTAAAGTATTGAATCATAGGTTTCTTTCACCCATGAAGTTCAAGAATCCTATTTTAAACTCATGAATTGTGATTTCCACGTGGTAGATTGATTTTAATTATGTTGATTTGGTTGTATGAATCCCAAGTTGGAGTCTTTATGTACTTTTCATGAAATTATGCTAGTATGTGGGTTGGAAATTTTTAAATTGAGTTGATTAAAGTAACCATGATGTATGAACTAGTGTATATGCCTAAGCCTAAGGTTATGTATGAAATGTGTTTGATAAAATGCCCAAGATAACATGAATTATACTTTAGGACTCAATCATGACCAAATTGATGAACCCATGCTTTACCCTTATTTTAAAAATGACTTCCTTGTTATTATTATGCATTAAAATTGTTTGATGGATTGTTCATGACGTTATTCCTATGAAATTATGACATAATTATATACATTCCTATTCATGTACCAAACCATGATAAACAAGTGCCTCATGAAATTCCCTAATGATTGTATTATGGATTGTTGATTATGGTCGTGAGTCTAGAAAGTGTCATGTCTTGTCAGTTTCATGCTATTGAGTCCTGGGGGTACTTGTACCCAGCAATTTAGCTGTGTTCCTAGAGCCAGTGTTATTTTTCAAGGTACTCTCAGTCAAGCCATGCTCAGTAGAATTCAGTCAGACTCATGACTCAGGAAAATTCAGAAATCCCAATAATCTCAGAAATATCAGTAACTCAGTAATCTCAGTAGTATTCTGTTAGTCAGTGGAACTCACTAAACCCTATCAGTTTAGTTTATTTAATCATGTTTCAGTATCTATTCATATAGGAATAGGAATTTGCATCGAGTAAACCCAAGGATTAGGATACACATTGACAGTTAGGGTTGTGATCCTTAGAAGCAATCCTTCCATTCCAAAACTATGTAGCCAGTATAGACTGAGACACCAACACTTATAGATGAGGGTTGATGAGGTGAATTAACACTGTTAGATGAGAGTTCCACCGTTATCTTTTAGGGATACTATCAGATGAGGGCTACCCACAGCTTGTCCTTACTAGTGGCGCGGTATTGACACCCTTCCAATTGGGGTTATAGATTGGACCCCAACTCAGCTATAATAGCTTATTTGGGGAATGTCGGCTAGTTTATTACTTCCCATAGTTACAGTCTCAGTCTCAGTCTTAGTAATTGAACTTAGATAGTTCTACAGAATTCAGGACTGTCAGATATAGTCACCTACCTCAGTATGGAAACTAGCTAGTTCTATCAAAAATAGGATTGTCAGACATAGTCATTCAGATAATAGTGTATTATTTATATGAAACTTATCAGTATTCAGATTCAATGATGTCATGATCTGAGTTATAGTTCATGTATTCATGTATGAGCTCGCACGTTAATGTCATTCAGTTAGTTAGTATTGTTCATGCATATAAACCCCTTGCATTCATCCTACCTCACTTGCATACTAGTATATTCAATCATACTAATGTATTTGCTCTATGGTGTTATATACCATAGGTTTAGAAGCATGATTTTGAGAGCATCCTTAGTAGATCAGACGTTCAGCAGCCAGACTAGCAGTGAGTCCTTATCACCGGGGATAGCATAATTATTTTATTACTTTATTTTAATTAGTTCGAAGTTAGTTGGGGACATGTCCCATCAACTCCACAATTTTTAGACATTTTAGAGGCTTCCAGACTATAGCGTGTTCATATAGTTATTTTAGTCATTTCGGTATTGATATACCATATTTTTTAGATGTTATGTTTTTATCAGATATTTGAACCTTATGGCCTTTTAGCCTTTTATTTTGCATTTATACAGTATATGCAGTGCCCAGTTACAGATATCACTCATGAGCACTGTGTAGCATTCCGGGTACTAGATTTAGGGTGTTACATATAATTAGGGAAAGACACATAATGAGGCTGCATACTTGCCGAACTATATCAGTAAGATAAAATCTTCTTAGTTCTCATTCTTCAATCAGATATGTGAATCTTCTCAGATTGTTTCTGTTAGTGTTCATCAATTTTATTTCCATCTTCTTTCGAGATTCTCCTTTTTGTTTAATGTAATAGAAAAAATAATTAGGTGTCACTAGTAATACTTGATGAGCATTAAGGCTAATAGTTATGTATGTCTTTTAGTAGAGAGTTCATGATTGTATTGCTACACTAAGAGCATAACTTACATTGACAGAGCATGACTTTTAAATTATTCCTGGCTTTGGAGGTAACACTTTTCTACTTACTGTTTATTATATTGAAGTTAAATATAGAGTTCATGAAGTTTTTTTGCACAAATTTGACTGCGGATAGAGATAATTATTTCTTCTCAAGGTACACAATGACTTCCAAGACTTACAGGGATGTAAAATGCCATCGAATTGTTTATGTTAAGTTTTTCATCTTCAAATCATTGGTCAGTTAATTCATTTCAAAGTAATTGTTGGAGAAAGAATTTGTTCATTATAATGAATGGAATTTCTTACACTTTGTAGCTTTTATAATGGTGACTTTGGACTCATCTAACAATAGCACCAGGAAAAGGATGAAAAATTTAAAACACGAATAGTTTGTCCTTAACTTTGTATTAGATATATCTGTTGATCAACTTCTTGTCATTTGCTGATTACGATATTTAATTTTAGTTTTCATTATTTGTGCAGGCTTTAGTATCTTTTGAGTATCCAATATGTGCAGAGTAAATAAGCTACTTTATATTTTTTCTTAAGAATTGCACATCAGTCTAGACTTTTCATTTGTATGGACAATAGTTTTTGCCTTACATGATGAAGCAACTTTTCGTATAAATAGAAACTAATTATGTCACAAGAAGGCAAAAGTTAGGTCTCATTGATGGGATTGCCTCTTCAACATAATTGTTGAAAGTATCCAGAAAGTGGGCACTTGATATCACAAAAGGCACAAACCTTAGATACCTTCTCTTCACGAGACTCACGAAATTAGTTCCCTTTCAGAAACATGTGAGGTATTAATGTTGTCTAGACAAAAAGCGAAACAAGTAGCTCGGAATATGCTTCACTACTTGGAATGCTTTGGCATAATTGAAGAGGGAATCTTTCAATGTGGATATAATGGAATTATCAAGGTATATATTGCTTATCAGTGATTACCTTTGTGTTATAAACGCATTTGTTTTCAAGAAAAGAGGATAAATAGTCTATTTTGTTCCAATTTCGCTAACAAAAGTCTTTGGCAGAATTATTCTTTATTCATTGGAGACACAAAAGGCCATATGATTAATCAAGTTTTCTTTTGAGATGGTGTTTGGCTAAGATTATAAGCTGCTCAAAGTAGCTTATAAACACTTTTTGTCTTATCTACACGTTTGGTAGAAACCAAAGGTACTCATAAACTAAGTGCTATATGCCATAAATCAACAAAATCCATAAGTTGTTCATCCCCAAATTATGATTTTCATCTTATAAGCATTTTTGTTTGACCAAGCATCATATTATTTTATCTTAATATCTTTTCTCCCTAAATAAAACTCCTGACTTCCTCTTCTCTCAGTATCTTGCATTTCTCCTTTTCTTTACAAGGAGATTTTTAAAATTTTATAAGGGAAAAAGGCTCAAATATTCTATCAAACTATTGAATATATGACATCCGTTATAAGTTTGGCTCATTCATGTCACTTCCACCACTGAAAAGTCTATTTATGTAATTATTTTGCATCGGTGATTTTGTAAAACTATTTTTGTCACATAAACTCTTATTAGAAGTCCAAGTCACCAAATCTAATCAACCAATATTACTTAATCAAAATAAAAAATTATTCCATTAAAATAGAATTCATCATAATTAATGGGCTTGATTTATTTTTAGTTAGTTCAATTTTATTTTTAATAAGTGCAATTTTTATTTTAACTGTGTGAATAAAAATTTATTTTAATCGAAATAATTTTTAATTTTTTATTTAAAATAATATTGATTAATTTGAATTTCGTAATGCAAACCTCTAATAAGAGGCCACGTGGAAAAAATGGTTTTGCAGAAATCGTCATTACAAAATAATGTCACTAATAAACCTTTGTGTAATGACAATGGCATAGTAAGCCAAACTTCTAGTGGCAGTGGCATAAATTAACCAAATTTAAAATGGATGGCAAAGATGAGCCATTTATGTTAGTTCGATGGCGTATTTGCGCCTTTTCTCAATTTATAATTTCTTAAGGGTATTTTTGTCATTCTAATCCAAATAGGCTTTTAATCTTTTGTAGAAAGTTAGAGTATCTAGGGACTTGTTATTATCTGACACTTCAAAAGGTCTTGTTCTTGTATTTTTTTCCCTAACAAGCAACATCAAAAGGTACACTGAACTATGGAGGACTTGATTTAGCACTATATTGGTTCTCATGCTAACATAAGACTGAAGCTCCTTGTAATATCTTAAATTGTTGGGCATGGATACAATAATACATTTTAAGAGGATGATCATAATTTATGTTCCTTGTAGTATTATAGATTGAGTCTTACTTGTCTTCTAGTTAATTTCTTTAACTTTGTTACCCATTTTCCCAATATGCCTCTTAAACAATTTCTAATAAGTTTGGAAATATGATTCCAGATTATGTGATAATTTGTTATCATTCACTTATTATATGTTAAAAATATTAATATTTTGGGTGTTTGGGCTCAAAACTAACAATCTGTATGAAAAGTTTCTCATGATAAAGATTGGATGTAGGAGTGAGAAGCTAGGTAGTGGTTGTACCTCTTTTTCATTATAAGGTGAACTTAAATTAGTGGGATTAATTTGCTTGAGGTTTCACTTTGCATTGGTATTTCTTGATGTGTGGTAGTTTATTGCAAGTTTGTTATGGATGTAATTTCATGAGTGAGAAATAACATAAAGTCTTGATCTCTTAGATGTAACTCACTAGTTATGCTAGAAGGAGTATCATAAAACCAGGAAACAGACCACACATATGTGTGTGATCTTTTTTGTGATTTTATGATACTACTTCTAATATAACTTTAGATTTATAATAAGATTAACATAGATATGTGCTTTTCCTATGAATTCTCTATCTCTTTCTGTATGATTTTTTATCTCCTAAAATAGGGTAGGCTGCTCATGTTAATGATGTTGGTTTGAAACCAAAGCCAGTGATGAAAGTAGCCATTATAGGTGGAGATTGAATGGGATCAGGAATAACTACAGTTCTGGTTCTAAACATCATATTAGTTATTTTCAATGAAATTATTCCCGAGTATCTTCCGGAGGGGATAAAAGCAATTGAAGGTTAATGATACCCTTTAAGTCGGTTATTTTAGCAATTTAGCGTATCTTATTAGTTGATGACTTAATAATCATCTTTATATTCCTCTCATTGCATCAAAAGTTAGAAACTTATGTGGATTGTATGCCTCAAATTACAGAAAACGTTTGAGAATTTATAGTAAAAAAGAAGTTGATGTAGGATAAAGCAGAAAAAGCTTTATCAATGTAAAAACAAATTGATGCAGGACAAAGCAAAAAAATCTTTGTTAATGGTTAAAGATGTATTGGACTACTCAGAATTTAAGGATGTGGATATGGTCATAGAGGTGAGAGTTAACTAATTTCAATAGATAAATGTTTCTTCACTTTTCTTCTTTGTTAGCCTGCTGTCGAAGAAAAGTAAAAGAACAAAATACTATTTGTTCTTTCTTGTTGTAATCGTTGGCAGTTGATTTATAACAGTTCTGTGTTGTTTGCAGGCCATCATTGAAAATGTTTTGCTTAAATAAAGAATCTTCAGTGAGATTGAGAAGGTGTGCTCCCCTCTGTATTTTGGGAACCAACACTTCTACTATTGACCTCAACATAATTGGAGAACATGCCAGATCTCAAGATCGTGTTATCGACACCCACTTTTTTAGGTTACATTCATGCACTTGTAATTAAAGATAGTTAATCCTTCTAAACAAGAAAAATTTGATCTCTATGACTTTACTTTTGTAAAAATGATAGTGTAAAAGTTAATGTACTTTGTTTTTTTGGTAGAGGGAAATAGTGGCACTTCATAAAATGCTGGGGAATTGAAGAAAAGAGTAGCAATGTACAAGAAGAAGAATATAGTTGCAGAGAACTTCACGTATTTTTCATTCATACAACTAAACCAAGTTACATAGGACTCTTTAAATGGGAATTAAAAAAACTAACCATTTACTGAAAAAATACCACTTACTTGACACTAATTATTCACTAACCTATATATTCGCAACTAATAGAGATATGCTTTAACTAACCTAGAACTCCTAACAAATGTGTTACTCTACCAACTAACTAGGAAGCACTAATGACCTTTGATTAAATATTTAACACTCCCCCTTGATTCAAAATTATAAACTCTAAGTTTCTGCGGGAAATGACCACGCTTGGCTTGTAGGAGTGCCTTGGTGAAGACATCTGTAATTTGATCCCTTTACTGTAGAACTTTAACTCTAATCACCTTTTGCTGTCAGGTCACAAATGAAATGATAACGGATGTCAATGTACTTTGTTCTACTGTGAAAAGCCAGATTCTTTGTCATTTTAATTGTTGCCTTGTTATCAAAGAATATTATGGGTATTGGAAGACCAGAATGCATTACTTTATCATGGATGAAGATTTTGAGTTGTGGGATATTATTGAAGATGGTCCATTCATTCCCATAAATCCACTAAAGTTTGTTGAAGTGACTTTATAAGTTCCTGAGACTAAAATGGAATTTGATGACACTGACAGAAAAAAGATTGAGAAAAACTATATAGCAAAAAATTGCTTATTTGTGGCATTGGTCCTAATGAGTATAATATGATATCTTCTTTTGATACTGCCAAAGAGATTCGGAACTGCCTTCAAATAAACCATGAGGGAACTAGTCAGGTGAAGAAGTCAAAGGTGGACATATTAACCACCTAATATGAGACTTTCACCATGAGAGAAAGTAAATATATCAAGGAGATGTACGTAAGATTAATATCCATAAATAATGAGATATACTATTTGGGTGAGGATATTAGAACTACCAAATAAGTGAGAAAGATTTTGAGTATTCTCCCTAAGAAATGGGAGAGTAAAGTAAATACAATCACTGTATCTAGGAACTTGAAAACTATGGAAATGGATGTGATAATTGGCAATCTCAAGACATATAAAATTATAAAGATGTAGGACAAATCCAAAGGTGAGTACAAGATAGATAAATACCTGGAACTAAAGACAACAAAGGAAACCATAAGTGATGAGGATGAGGAAACTGGCAACATTGCCAAACAGGTCATTAACTCTTTGAGGAAGTTAAAAGATATCCTAGAAGAGGAGAATCCAATAGACATATATGATATGGAAAGGATAATGACACCTTTCACAAATGTGGAAGGCTGGGTTACTACATCAAAAATTTCCCTATGCAAAAGGTTTAACATAAGAAGTATGCGAAGAAATCTATTGAAAATGAAAAAGGTAAGAACCGGGTCATTGGCAAGTATAGTAGAAAGGTGGAAGCTGACAAAGTTGCAAATCTAGTGTTAGCCGCTGGGTTGATTCCTCCAGGGATTTAAATGAACAAGAGCAAGGAGAAGGTGTGTCCATGATAGTGATGGAAGATGATGTCCAGGTTTATAATTCTCTTTTTACTTTACTGGCAGATTCAAATTATGATAAAGATGATTAGGTAAATCTCTTAGATATCAAGGACAATCTCAAGGATTATTCTCATAACAGGTTGAAATCTCTTGTTTCTGTTCTGATTGATAATGTTAATGAACTCACCAAAGAGAAATAAAGTATGAAGTAAGATCTTGACAAATGTGAGGAAGAAATAGCTGAATTAAGTGTACAAGTGCCTGTACATCAAGAAACTAACAAGTCACTCTTCCATAAAAATGATCTCTTAAATGAGAAACATAGTGAAATATGTAAGAATTATTCAAAAGAAAGGAGTGAAGAAAACAAAATACAATTTGAGCTGGGAGAAGAATAAGTCTAAGGCTAATCTGTCTGCTTCACTTGAAAGAAGTTCAAAAATTGAGAGGTAATTGGTTTGAGTTAATGCTATTCTTGAGAAGGCTATCAAGTGGAATACATCATCTCAAGTTCTAACTACTCTCTCTATTTAAGTGTCAAGTAGTAGGTGAGGATTGGGGTATCACAGTAAAAATGCTACCTCCAATTCATATAGAAAATATGCTAATAATAAGGACAATCTTCTATGCACTCACTATGGCAAAGATAGTCACAGAAGATGGGTGTGTCAATATAGACTAATATATGAAAGATGCATGAGAAACCTCTCTAAATAAAGATGGAAGAAGGTTAGATTACCAACCTGGACCAAGAAAAATTTGAATCATCCAATGTCACTCTTCTAGGAACTCAAGTTGAAATGGGTTCCCAAGACTAACAATTAATTATTGATGTAGGGTAAAGCAAGAGGAAGAATCCAACACATGAGTGTGTATTGTGGCTATTCAAAGTATATGAATACAAAATTAAAGTCCTCCTCTTGATAAAGGCCAATGAATGAGACAATGTCTCCTTTGATAATGGACGTAGAAACGTAAATCACTGGAGCTGAACAGATCTGTGACAAAGTCATGGATGAACCTGGTCCTACACTATTTTAGTAGTGATAACTTGTGTGTTGAATTGACAAAGTATGCTGATATTGATGGTACTGAGTAGCTAGTTGATCAAAGTGATATCCCTATAGTACTGGAGAGCATATTTGTGATAGATCTACTAAGGAAAGTTGGTAGGGAATTATAAGACCCCTTAAAATTTAAACAAATTTATTTTTGAATGTCCCTCATTTGTAATGTCAATTTTTAATTTGAATTATGTTTAGGGATGTTAAAAGGGTGTTTTGGAAAAGTTTCAAAGTTTTCAAGAGGGGTTTGGGGTCATTTTAGGACCCCGAGGTAGTAACCCTTCGAGATAAGGCAGTGTTACAGGAATTAACCTCTATGATATTGATGTGGCACGGATGCTAACCTCCGCAATGTTAGAATGCCACATCACTATTTTAATTTCATCTAGTTTTGTTTTTTTCCACTTAGGGTGAGGGGATTTTGGTATTTCTACCCCTCATACGAACTTTAAACATAAAATAATCCTTTTTCTAATAATTTTAAGAATCAAAAGACCATTATATTCCTATTTTACAATTAAACCAAGAAACTTCATGAGTTTCACAAGGGATTCACCATTCAAGCTCTGAACTCCAAATTGCTTTCAATCTCTTGTGCATTTAAAACATATTTCTCTTTGCTAACTATAATTTTAAGTTGTACCATTAATTGAATGAATTTTTAGGTGATTTCCTTTTGGGTTTTAAAATTAAGTTGAGGAGTTTTTGTTGTTACTGCTTGAATTACTTGTCCTATGCTTTAAATTGATGATTAATGCTTTAGATTGATTGTTTTAGGATAGTATCGGTGTGTTGTTTTAATTGTTAGAATGGGGGTTATGAAACTCCCAAAATTGGATGAGTTTTGGTTTGGTTGTTGCATTAACTCAACCCACTTTGTAAACTTAATTTTAAATATGGAAAATTGCACAGTTTAACTTATTTTTGAATCCATTGTATTATATAAAAGGATAAATAGATATAAAAATAGTTTTTGGGTCCCGTTATGTTATTCATCCCGATTCTACAAAGATGCATCATGATCTTAGGGACTTCTATTGGTGGAATAATATGAAATGAGATGTGGCTAGCTTTGTGGCTAAATGTATGGTGTGTCAACATGTGAAGTTGAGCACTTGTGTAACGCCTCGATTATCTGTACTGGAATGCTACACGGTGCTCATGACCCCGAAAGACCATAAGCTAACCTATAACTGATATCTGTACCTATACACTACATAATATATAAATATAAATGCAGAAACATAAACTGAAAGGCCATAAGGTTCAATACTAAACATAATCTGAATAATAACAATGTCTGAATAAAGTGGTATCATAATACCAAAACAAAAATGAAATACTGAAGTCTGAATCTAGTTTGTGTCTAGTCTAAAAGCCTTCGCTATCTGAATAATCTAAATAAGGAGCTAATGGGAGATGTCCCCAACTAACTCCAACTAATGAGCTAATTAATGAGAAGATAGATAAATAATCATGTCCTTAAAGGATAAGGACTCACTTCTAACTCTGACTATTGAAATCTGCAATGCTACTGCTCCTCTGGAACTCGTTTCTCTGAACCTATGGCATAAAATAAAACACCATAGCATGAATACGTGAGTATATCTGAATGTACTGAGTATACGATTGAGGTAGGCTAAATGTAAAGGGTTTATATGCATGGACAATGCTGACTGATATGAATGTGAGAATACATACCTACCTAAGTAACTATAATTGAACTCATGGTGATACTGACTACTAAGTTGGAATGCTGACAACATGAGTTTACTAATACCGAGAAACTGAAGAGATAAACGACTATTTCTAACAGTTTGAATTATGAAGAACTGGTCTGATTGACTGTGTCTAACAGTCCTGAAACTGAATACTGATAATGTATGCTATGACAACTGATCTAACTGATATAATTGTAATGATTAGCCTAATCGATGTAACTGATGCTGAGCGACTGTATCTGATAGTCTAAATCTTTTAATAATGATTAAGAGTGACTAAGCTTAAGATTAGGCCAAACTAACGGGTGATCTCTAGAACTGATATTGAGAATACTCAATTGAATCTGAGATTGAGATCAAGGCTATCTGATGGGTGACCTCTGTATGTCTTGATACTGAATAACTCTATGTTAGACCAAGCCTATCTAGCGGGTGGTCTATGAATCTGTGGAACTATCTGAGTTCCTTACTGAGATTAATGACTATATCTGATAGTCCTAATTTCTGAGTTCTACTCTAAAGACTGATACTAAAATTGTAACTATGGGAGGTCTCATTTAACCAACATGCTCCGAGTCTGAACTAGTGAGGTCCAACCTGTAACCCCAGCTGGAAGGGTGTCAATACCGTACCACGGGTAAAGACCTCTTTTGTCAAGCCTATCTGATGGGTGACCCTCGTAGGAAATCAAGCCTAAGGCAGTATAATAGTCAAGCCTCTCTTATGGATGATAAGCCTTTTTCTAATAGGTGAATCCTATATGCTACCCTAGCTACGTAGTTATAGAGTTCAGGGATTGCTCCTAACGACTCTGCCTTTCTAATGGGTAGCCGTCATCCCTTCACTCGCTCAGTGCTTGCTCCTACTCCCAAATGAAAGACTCTGAATTGATTCTTAGAACTTGTACTTGAACTGAATTGAAGCTATTACTGATCTTCTTACTTGATTGAGCTGACTGAGTTCACTTGGTTCCATTATCTGATGGAATGCTACTAAATCTATTATCTGACTGAATGATACTAAGTTCTGAATTGATTTCTTGAATGCTACTGAATCTGAGTTGAGTACTGAACTAAAGCTAGAATGATAATGATACTTAGATTACTGAGATTTCTTAAGTTTTATAACTGTGTGAGAGTTCTGAATTTTGTAACTGACTGATTTCTATTGATCATAGCAAGATTGAGATTATCTTGAGACTGACTTGACTCTAGGAGAGACTAACTAGACTCTAGGAACATAGTTATTTTTTTCAGGTACAAGTACCCCCAGGCCTCAATGGAAGGAAACTGACACATAGGATACTTCTTGATCATAGGAATAACATCAATAATTCATAATACCATAAGTAGGGGATTTCATACTACACATGGTTCTCAACACCTTGTACATGAAAGGGAATACATATAACATGGGTATACTTGTATACCTTAATATCATGGACATCCTATATCATAACAACAACTCATAACAACAACACATATCAATATCATGGAATTCATGTGGAATCATAAGGAATAGAAGATGGACTTATCATTTAAGCACTATTAAGTCATAAAAACATGGATTCTATCATTCTTGGCATGTTATCAAACACCTTACATGCATAACTTTGGGCATAGGTGTACTTATCAATTTGACAATCTTAATCCATCCAAAATTAATGGGTTTCAACTAACCTACTCACATGCTTCATGAAAAACACATCAAGATACAACCTTGAATCCAAACAACAATCATCAATATGAATATAGTCATAATACAATAAGGAAATCATAATTTATAATTTAAAACATGATTCTTGAGCTCCATGGATGAAAAGGATCCATGGATGAACACTATGCATACCATAGTGATTGAATCTTGAAAGAGATCTAATGTTTCTTGAAGGTTCTTGAACAAATCCTTAGGCTTGTTCTTGGTTTTTTTCTTGACTAGGGTTTAACCTCTTTGGGTTAGAATGTTCTTGTTCTTGAGGAGATGATCTTGAGAGAAAACCCTAATATTATGGTTGGAAGTGTATGAGATAATTTTTGAGATGTTTAACTGAAGAAAAATAGGAGAAAGTTGTCTCTTTAGGGTTTTAAGTCATGGGCAGTGGAGGAAAAATACCAAAATACCTTTACTAAACCACTTCCCAATTGCTGAAAATCTAAGGTTGATGACATTTATGATAAGCCATCAGACTTATGATAAGTCATCACAAATGTTGTCACTAGGGGGATGGAATTGATGGATTTTAGCCTAAGGCTGACGGCATTTGTGATAAGTCATCACACTTGTTATAACTTATCATAAAATGTCGTCACTATTCTGCCTAAGACTGATGACAATTGTGATAAGTCATCACACTTGTGATAACTTATCATAAAATATCGTCAGTCAATTTCTTCATGTCCTCCTTGTCAATTCTGTGGTCGTCCTCATAGGGGTTATTATAATAAAAAAAGGGACAAATATTTCTAGTGCAGCTATGTAGGCCATCAACTCAAGGACTATCGGTTGATAAGGTTGCTGCAGGGGCGAATAAGATTCCTGTGGCATTATCTTCTTCTCCTGCACTGGGTGGTATGTCATCTTTTTTTGTTACTACTCTTGGTTCTAGTATTGGTTGGAGCAGGTTGAATGCTTTAGTGTTCCAATAGGAATTTGAGTCATCACTTGATATCGTTACTAGTATGTTACAAATTTTATCTTGTGACAAATATTATTTATTTGATCCAGGGTCTCTTCATTCTTATGTGACTCCTTATGTGGTTGTATCTTTTGGTTTTTATCCAAAAGTTATTTCATATCCTTTTTCTATTTCTACCCAGTATATGACTCGGTTATTGCTAAAAGAGTCTATAGGGGGTGTATGGTATATGTTGGTTGCAAGCAGAACTTTATGGATCTATACGAGTTGTATATGGTGGATTTTGATGTTATTTTGGGCATGGACTAGTTAAACTCTTATTACGCATCTTTGGATTGTTGAACCTGTAAGGTTATCTTTAAGTTCTCTGGTGAACCAATTATAGAATGGAAAGGTAGTTCCTTAGCTTCTCGGGGGAGTTTTATTTCTTATCTTAGAGATTGGGGGTTACATCTCTAAGTGTTTTCTTAATCACTTGGTCTAGGTTAAAGATTCTAGCTCGAAAGTTCCTTCTTTGTCTTCGGTCCCTGTGGTTAATGAGTTTTCAGAGGTCTTTCCAGATGATCTTCCTGTATTCCTCCAGATAGGGAAATAGATTTTGGTATTGATTTGCTTCTAGAAACTCATCCAATTTCTATTCTCCATATAGAATGGCTTCGGCTGAGTTAAGGGAACTCAAGGAGCAACTAAAGGATCATCTAGATATTGAGTTTATTAATCCTAGTATTTCTCCATAGGGTGCACCAGTGTTGTTTGTGTGCAAGAAGGATGGTTCCCTTTAGATGTGCATTAACTACAGGCAGTAAATAAGGTGATAGTTAAGAACAAATATCCTCTTCCTCGGATATATGACTTTTTTGACCAGTTGCAAGGTGCCAAGTTTTTTTTCTAAGATAGATCTTTAGTCAGGGTACCATCAGCTTAAGATTAGGGAGGTGGATATCCCCACGACGACTTATTGTACTCGGTATGAGCATTTTGAGTTTTTGGTGATGTCATTTAGGTTGACTAATGCTTTGACAATATTTATGGACCTGATGAACAAGGAATTCATAAAGTATTTGGATCTCTTTGTCATTGTGTTTATTGATGACATTTGGTTTATTCATAGAGTGAGGTGAATAATTCTAATCACCTCCATGTGGTGTTACAGACCATAAAGTAACAATATTTGTATGCCAAGTTCTCTAAGTGTGAGTTTTTGTTAAATGCTATGACTTTCGTAGGTCATGTAATTTCTAGTGAAGGGATCACGGTGGATCCACAGAAGGTTGTTATGGTAAAGTGGTGGCCTAGGCTAATGACTCCATCCGATATTTGAAGCTTCTTTTGTTTAGCTGGGTATTATAGGAGGTTTGTGGAAAGCTTTTCTTTGATAGCTACTTTTTTGACTAAGTTGACTCATAAAAAGGTCAAGTTCTGTTAGTCGAACATTTGCGAAGGGAGTTTAGAGAACTTGAAAGATAAGCTAACTTTGGCTCTAATCCAGACTTTATCGAAGGTCAATGATGGGTTCATGGTTTATTGTAATGAATCTTGGGTAGGTCTTGGTTGTGTTTTGATGCAGCATGGGAAGGTGATTGACTATGCTTCTAGGCAGTTGAAGGTACATAAGAAAAATTGTACTACTCATGAATTAGAACTATTGGCAATTTTGTTGTTGGGGTTCACGTAGAAATCTTTTCTAATCACAAGAGTCTACAGTACTTATTCACTTAAAAATAGCTTAATCTCTGCTAGAGGAGATTACTTGAGCTTCTCAAGGACGATGATATGAGTCTTCACTATCACCTAGGTAAGGCTAATATTGTTGCTGATTCTCTTAGCATGTTATTCTTGGGTATTTTGGCTTATGTGGAGGAAGGAAAGCGGGAATCGGTAAAGGATATTCATTGCTTGGCTAATCTTGGAGTTCGTCTCTTGGATTCCAAGGATGGTAGTGTGGTGGTGCAAGAAGTGGTTTGATCATCTTTAGTGCAAAGATTAAGAAGAAGCAAGTGTTGGATCCTACCTTGATGAAAATCAAGAGTGATATTGGTGGTCAAAAGGTAGTGGTGTTTGAGATTAGTGGTGATGGTACTTTATGGAACCGAGGGAGGTTGTGTGTTCCTAATGTCTATCGATTGCAAAAAAGGGGTTTGGATAAGATGCATGAGCGACGCTATGTAGTTCATTTAGGCTCAACTTATATTTATCATGATCTCAAGGAGATCTATTGGTGGAATGGTATGGAAAAGGATGTGGTTGACTTTGTGCCCAAGTGCATGGTGTGTCAACAAGTTAAGGTTGAGCACATGAAACCTAGTGGGTTACCTTAAGAAATTGATTTGCCTGAATAAAAGTGGAAAATTATAAATATGGACTTCATTATCGGTCTTCCTCAGTCTCGAAATCATTTTTCTTCGATTTGGGTAATTGTGGATAGGATGACTAAGTCTACGCACTTTTTACTAGTGTGGACTAACTTTTCGGCAGATGACTATATGAAGTTGTATCTTTATGACATTGTGAAGCTGTATGGGGTTATTATTTTGATTATTTCTGATTGTGGTGCGGAGTTTATGTCTTACTTTTGGAGGTCTTTACAGAAAAGGTTAGGGAGTAAGGTTAGTCTTAGTACTACTTTCCATCCATAGATGGATGGGCAAGCGAAGAGACTATTCAGACACTGGAGGATATACTTCAGCCTTGTGTGATTGATTATGGTGGTAGTTGGGTTGAGCATCTACCTTTGGTGGAGTTTCCTTACAACAATTGTTACCATAGTATTGGTATGGCTCTTTTTGAGGCATTGTACTGTAAGAGGTGTAGATCTCTTATTGGTTAGTTTGAGCTTGCTGAGGCGGATATGTTTGGTCTCGACTTGGTTTACCAAGCTATGGAGAAGGTGAAGGTGATTTTAGATAGGCTTAAAGTTGCCCAAAGTCGCCAAAAGTCCTATGAAAATGTTAGACACAAAGACTTGGATTTTGAGGTTGGGGATAAGGTTCTCCTCAAGGTGTCTCCCATGAAGGGCGTGGTGTGATTTTGGCAAAAGGGGGAAAACTCAATCATTAATTTATTGGACCTTATGAGATTTTACGTAGAGTTGGTAATGTTGCTTATGAGTTAGAGTTGCCTTCTATCTTGAGCATGATTCATCCAGTATTTTATGTTTCCATGTTGAGAAAGTGAATTGGTGATTCTTCTTTGGTTGTTCCTTTAGAAGGATTGGGTCCCACTAATTCTTTGTCTTACGAAGAAGTCATGGTTGAGATCTTGGATAGGCATGTTCATCGGTTTTGGACCAAGAAGATGGCTTTGATTAAGGTCTTTTGGAAGAACCATAAGGTGGAAGAGGTCTTGGGAAGCGAAAGAGGACATGAAGTCCAAATATTTACTCTTGTTTTCTACTCCTGGGATTCGTGTGGAAGGTATGTGTCTTCAACACATCTTTATTTTAAAAGTTTGTTAAAGGAAAGATTAGCATCTTTTCCTTTTTATTTTCAAACTTTGTTAAAGGGATGTTTTATAATACAAATAACTCTATGTGTGGTTACCTCTACCTTTTCCCTCATTTGGGGATGAATGTTCCTAGCGGGGGAGACTGAAACATCCTTGGTTTTGACCGTTAAAAATTTTCTGGAATTCCACTCTCTGGACCGAATACGACTCAAGGGTACTAGCCGTATGGTGGGATATGAGTGTTATGGTCCTGTCGTATATTGACCAGTGTTAGTTTTGCTTATTGGAATGGGTACGACTTAGAGGTGTGAGTCATAGGGCTTGGTATGAGTCATATCATGGACTCGTGTGGTGGGCAGTGTTTGATACTCCTGGTATTTCATTCTACCATGGATACGAGTCATGGTTATGGATTGTATGCTAAGGTTACGACTTGGTTAGACAAGTTGTATACTGGATAGTGTTCGATCCAAGGGTAATACTTAGAAATGAATGGTGGGTAACAATCGTATTGAGAGGGTACAACTCGTATGGGTCAGTCGTATCTATGTGATGAGTTTTTAAGGGATTTAAGTAGGGGTATTCTGGACATTCCCTACTTACCCTAATTAGGACCCACGACTTCTAATACACTTTGGAGGATATTTACCCTATTATTCTATTCCTTAACACTTAGAAACTATTCGAAAATTCCCCATAATTCTATCAAGAGCTTTTGGGGCAAGAGAGCTAGGGTTTCAACTAAAGGATTACTTTGGCGCTTGTCTTGGTGATTTCTTTCCATCATCATCTTGGTTTAAGGCATGTTTGTTTTCCCTCATTGTTAATTTATCTAAAGGTATGGTTTATATGATTGATTTCTTGGTTTGATTATTTCATGATTATGGTTTTCAACTATTATTTGGGGTATTTTATATTAAATGTTTTGTTATGGTTTCCTATGGTTTTAATTATGTTTTTATATCCATTAATGGTGGTCTTGGATAATTGCATTACATTGGAATTGTTAATTGGTAATTGGAATTGCTTTTGGTAATATTATGCCCTCAATATGTTTGATAAAATGCTTATAAAGATATGTTCATTGCATTGACTTTTTTAAATGGAACTCTTGCATGTTTTAAACTTGGTAAAGGAATCATGCATGTTTTAAATGGTTAAGAAAGGCTAAAGGCTAAATGGTTATGCTTATGGGGAACATAGAAGTCACCGAAGTGGTTTGATACGGTATATGAAAGGGCACTTGAAAGTCCCCTTAAATCTAAAAATGGTTGGCTATGGATAACACTTGCAAGTAAGAGTTGGTATGACGATACTAATATCAATGATTGTGGTTAATGAATTGATGTTGTTTAGTTATTTGGAAACTAGTTTGAATTGGTCGTTAATGGCGAAGTGTGTAGCAAATTTGTGGAAGGTGGCGGTCCTGGAGGGACTAAAATCAAAAACTCCTATTTGCCGATATGAAGATTGGTCTTAGTTGACCTTACACATGATGTCACACTGGGGCCCTTTCAGCAGGAGAAGTTGAACCCATATAGACCATGGGTGGTTTAGGAAGGCCAAGCTGCACAACCTAGGTAATGGTTTTAAAGTCATGCTAAACCTTTTCCCCTTTCCCAACATGGTTATATGTATATGTATGGTTGTTTGCATTGGATGGTTTTACATGGTCTTATAACTAGCATTATTTTATCTTTATCCTGAGATTCATGTTAGCAGTCACTCGCTAACCTCATCTACTGGCGGTTGTATACCCATGCTATGTAGAATTGACCATTCTGCTCCTATATAGTGATTGAATCGGGGATATCATTTCAACTAAAGTGGTGGGCTTTTATCTTTTTGGAAGGCATCATTTCATGTTATGGATACTCTTAGACATTTATCTCTTATTTTGGATATTGGTTTTTGCCATGGTTGGGGGCATGTCCCAACCAGATTTACTTACTCTTTATGATAGAGGTTTTGTGGTACTTCTGGGGATTGGAATGGGCGGGATCGATATAGGTTTCAGCCTTGGTATTGGAATAGGCTGAGAGGATGGCATCATCGGACATAATTTCTCACTATTCCGTCATATTACATTTTTGGATTAATTATATTATATTTTTTCTAACTTATTTGGTAATGACCTAGTTTATGGTCTTTGGTTAGGTATGGTTGGGCGGTTGGCGGGTACCATTGGACTCAGTTAGATCATTCACTGTTATGACCGTATCCTAGAGTCTTAATAAGAATATTTATGCTATTTTGTTATATGTTCGACATTTAGCCTATCATAGAGCAAATATGGTAGTTGGGTTGGGTAATAGGGGGAGGTCCCCTATCTTGGTTGGACTTGGGATGTCCATTACGTCTAGGCCCCGGTTTGGGCTATGATAGAGCAGGTCCCAGTGAGGAACTTGGATCGATAAGTTTGCTGTTTGCGAATGAAAGAGGTGTCTTCGGTGAAAGTTCTATGGAGGAACCAAAAGCTCGAGGTAGCTATTTCAGAGGTAGAATAGAAGATGAAGTCCAAGTATCCGCATTTTTTTTATTCCAGAAACTCATGCTTGAGGTATGTGTTAATCTTCTTAACATGATTTATGTTTTGATAGATAATGGGTTCAAGTACCAAAGTCAATTGAATGAATGGATAATTGATAATGGTCATTTTATGTATTTTATCCTTGTTGTATGTCTTTGTTTGCTAACTTGATTAAAGGTTAGATCGATTTGCTATGCTGTGTTAACTCATGATTTTGCTTACCTTACCCTTCATTCAAGGCTGAATGATCCTAGTGGGGGAGAATTAAAACACCTTAGCTTTGAACCTTTAGAAAAATTCCCTAAGTTGAGTTTCTAGACAATATATGGTTTGAGTATTCCACTCGTATGCAATGGTACAACTTTTAACCCCTGTCTGTTATGTTAGACAGTGTAGTATGCATTATATTTTGTCCAAGGTATGATTTATACTCACCCAAGTTGTATGATAGGGTACTATCCATAAGTTGGGAAGTCATATGATGTCTTGAGCTTAACCTAGTCTAATCTACCTAGGGTATGAGTTGTAGGGTACTTCTCATACCTTCGGGTATGAATTGGCCTTGTATGGTCATATGTTGATCAGTATTGGGGTTCAAGGGGAAGTTTAGGTTATGAGTAAGGGTATGACTCGCATCCTATGGTACAATTTAGGTGGTGAAGTCGTACCCTCCTAGGTTAAATTTTCATCTTTTATATTGAGGATATTTTATACATTTCCCACCCCTAAACCCTTATTACCCACGACTTATAACATTGTTTGGCCCTTTATTATTCACTTAGAACAGATCAAAATATTCCAAAACACTCTCTAAACTTTTTCAACAAGATTAGACTCTAGGATTTCAAGATGTGTTCTTCTAGAGGCTGAAAAGGTCAAGTTCTTTTCGGGAATCATCTTTTATAAGGCATGTGAATCTTCCCTCATTGTTATTTCTCTAATATCTTGTATTTTAGCCATTGATTTTTATTATTGAATGATGGGTTTTGAAACCAAATGTTGAGGGATTGATGCATAGTGATGTGTATTGTTTACTCTTGTTTAAACATGTGTTTATACATGATTTGGTGATGGTTGGAACTTGTGGGTTCTGGTTGATTGTGGCTTAACTAATGGGTCATGAATAACCTTAAGCTGTATTATTTTTCCTTTGATTTTGGTCACGGTAAATGTATGCCATCAAGGTGTTTGTGAAAATGTTTAAGAGAAATAACTAATCACATATTAATAGTGTTTTTAACTAAGGCAATGGCTTAATGAGTAAAAATGATTGGTAAATTACTTTGTAATGGCCCAGTTAGGCATGCAATGAGTTAATTGGTAACTGTAATACCACGCATGTTTCTAATCCTATGATTCATACTTGAGTACATGACTTACAATGAATATCCTAGTGATAGGATAGATTATGATGCATTAAGTATGTTCATATGAGTCACTTAAGGTAATACAAGCTAAGAGTTTTTTAATCCATCAAGTTTTAGTGTACGATTTTGTAAGGGTAATCTTTGAATGAGTATAACTCGATGTTAATGTGGTATTTTGGATTATTTAGATCCACCAAATTGTATATATTCGAATTAGCTTTCCAACGATACCAATTTCGCCTTAATCCAATACCCGAGCGAAAAGCTATGCCTATTTTTGTGAGAGACAGTAAGCATAGGCGATTGGTTAGGCGCCGCCTAACCCAAGCATAGGCTATTGGTTAGGCGCCGCCCAACCCAACCATAGGTGATCACTTGGGCGCCGCCTAAGTAAATTCCAGGTGTCAAAAACACCCCGTCTTAAGTTATTTTAAAGGTAATTAAGTCTTTCAATACTCCTTACACGTCCCTAAACTTAACCTTACGAAATATATAGCCTCTAAACCTATTGCAACCCTATTTTCATCTCAAAACTCATCATCCAAGAGAACTGAAGGAGAAAAAAAACTAGGGTTGCATAAGTAAACTTAAAGATCCAATTTCAAGGAAATTCCTCCGTCAATCATCAAGAATCTTCCTTCTAAGGTATGCGTAGTGATCATCTATGGATTCAATTCATTCATAGAGTTCAAGAATCAATCTTTAAAATACAAAAGCTTGGTTGATTGTGGTGATATGATCATACCCTTGTTGATGCTTAATTTTTTTTCCTTCTTTTCATTATAAATTATGATTTCTCTATTGTTGGGTGTTGATGATCATGTTGTTGGTATTGGGTGATTCCCAAGATGGAATCTTTATATGTTTTTGTGAATTCATCAAATTATATATCATGAACAACCAAAGTTACATGTTTCAAACTTATATGATATCATGAATTCACAAAAACATATAAAGATTCCATC